>NC_035436.2:35024123-35105830 GCF_002127325.2 Helianthus annuus | reverse complement strand
ACAATAGTGTGGGTTTCAAAATAATGTCTTAGCTTAGTAGATGCCATAATTAATGCAAGAATAAGTTTTTTCAAGGTGTGAATACCTGGATTCGGCCATCAAGTAAACTCTTACTTACATAGTAGATAGGATGTTGTGTACCTTCGTGATCCTTAACAAGGACTTGCACTTACAGGCGGTTGAGGGATACCGCTAGGTATACAGGATAACACATCTCCTTTTCCCGGGTTTCATTAATGCTGGGCTTGAGGACATATATTCTTTAAGGGCTTGTAAAGCATTCTCATGCTTTTCAGTCCATTCAAATTTCTTGTTTTTCCTTAGGATATCATAAAATTCTTTACATCTTTCTGAGGATTTTGATATAAACCTGTTTCAGAGCTGCTATCCCTGCCTGTTAGCCTTTGCACATCCTTAGCATTGGCAGGGGACTTGATATTCACTAGTGCTTTAATTTGCTCCGGGCTTGCTTCGATGCCCCTCTGAGTTACCATATATCCTAGAAATTTACCTGCTTTAACACCAAAGTGGCATTTTGAAGGATTAAGCTTCATGTTATAATTATCAAGGATATCAAATGCTTCCTCCAAGTCCCTTAGGTGATCCTCAGCTTTCTTTGACTTGACTACCATATCATCTATGTATACTTCCATAGTTTGTCCTATTTGATCTTTGAACATCATATTCACCAGCCTTTGATATGTTGCACCTGCATTTCTTAGTCCAAAAGGCATGGCAATATAACAATATAAACCGGTTGGGGTCATAAAGGGCTGTATCCTCTTGGTCAGATGGTTCCATCTGAATTTGTTGGAATCCAGATGATGCATCCATAAAGGTCAACAGTTCATGCCCCGCCATTGCATCCACCATGGAGTCAATGTGGGGTAGTGGGAAAGGATCCTTGGGACATGCCTTATTCAGATCAGTGAAATCAACACATACCCTCCACTTTCCGTTTTTCTTTTGGACAACAACCACATTGGCTAACCATTTTGGATATTTTACCTCTCTGATCATACCTGCTCGAAGTAGTCTCTCTACTTCTTCCAGGATAATGGTATTCCTTTCTGGTGCAAACTTCCTCCTTTTTTGATGGATTGGTTTGATTGACCTGTCAATGCCAAGTTTATGAGTGATAAAATCCTTAGATATACCTGTCATATCTTCATGTTTCCATGCAAAGGTAGATTTTCTTCTTTTGAGGAAGGATATTATGTCTTCTTTCAATTTGCCAAGGATCCCTGATCCGATATAGATTTTGATTCAGGATCACTAGGATCCAAAGGATTTCGTCCACATCCTGTTCCCTTGCCTCCAAGACACTCCTTGGAGGATACTGTAATTGCTATTGCTCCCTTGGCTTCGAGGTTGGTTTCATGGATGAGGTATAGCAATCCTTAGCCTCTTGCTGGTCACTGTCGATCTTGATTATCCCGCATGGGCTAGGGAGTTTCACACAGTGATGGTAGGTAGATGGGACTGCTTTCATATCATGTATCCAGGGCCTGCCAAGGATAACATTACAACAAGATAAACAGTCAATGACACAAAATTTTTGATAATTATGTAATCCTTCCACGTAGATTGGGAGTTTAATGTCCCCCAGAGTTTTCTTCGTTTCTCCACTGAATCCCACAAGCACGGAGGATCTTGGTGTGATGTCTGATTCTGGGATACCCATTTTCTTTAGAACATCAAGCTGGATAATGTTTACTGAGCTTCCTCTGTCGATAAGGATCCTGCGGACAAAATGGTTAGAAATAAAGAGAGTAATAACTAAACTGCCATGATGAGGATCCTGGATGTTAATGCGATCATCCTCATCAAACGTTATCGTCTTTCCTTCCGAGACACTTGATGTTCGAATAGGTCTCTCTCCATTATCCATTTTTGCTTCCTTTGCATGCCTTTTGGCTGCCGAGAAGGATGTACCACAAATATCTGATCCTCCGGAAATAAAGTTGATCACTTGTGCATTCGCCGGAGGGACTGGAGCCTTTTCAGGGATCCTTTCAGGATCCTGAGTCCTTTGCTTTTTTCTTCCCAAAAATTCTTTCAAATGTCCCTTGCTTAGCAGATATCCAATTTCTTTTCTTAATGCTATGCATTCTTCAGTTAGATGCCCGAAATCCTCGTGGTATGCACACCACTTTGACTTGTCTTTAGTCCCGGATGGTTTGTCATTCTTTCTGGGCCATCTGGCTTTTTCTCCTAGATTCTGCATTGCAAGGATTAGTTCGTGATTGTCAACAGAAAAACAATATTCAGAAATCGGAGGATAATCCTCATCATCCTCTTCCTGGTCAACAGCATGCACGTTCTGGTTGTCATTTCTATGGTAGGATTTGAACTTATTGTTCTTGAAAGAGGATCCTTGTTTTTCCTGTTTTGAGGATCCTACTTGCCTCTCCTGGATCCTCTTGTCATCCTCTAGCCGGATGAACCTGAGTGCCCGAGTTCTTACTTCATCTAGGTTCCTGCACGGTTGTCATAACAAGATCATCATAGAACAATGAATCCTTAAGCAGTCCCATTTTGAAGGCCTCAACAGTCGTGGCCATATCCAAGTTGGGAATGTCCAAGGATTCTTTACTGAATTTAGTTATATAATCCATTAATGATTCATTACGACTTTGAGTTATCCTATATAAATCACTAGTTAATCTTTCAAATTTTCTACTACAAGAGAATTGGTTATTGAATAAATTAACTAAATTAGCAAATGAAGTGATAGAGTAAGGGGGAAGACTTAGCAGCCATTTAAGAGCTGATCCAGTAAGGGTGGATCCAAATCCTTTACATAGGCATGCTTCCTTTAACTTTTCTGGGATTGGATTGATCTCCATCCTCTCCCTGTATTGTGCTATGTGCTCCTCAGGATCCGTTGTGCCTTCATACAGCTTCATAGTAGGGATATGGAACCTTTTGGGTACCTCTGCATCACAAATTGGTGGTGCAAAACGAGATACCTTATGGCTTCCATCTGCAATCTCCGGGATAGGCTTGACTACCCCTGGAACACTTGAGATCATATCATTCAGCTTCTGTAACTCCCTGGCCATAGCATGATTGATACCTGTATCCTGCACGAATCCATGGTTAGTGGTAAGATAACTATTTAAGGTGTTACCTCCCATCGGGTTCAAGTTAGGAACATTGGGTGTGAATCCATATTGCTGGGATTCTGGGATAATGGATGGACCAGTGGAAGCAATGGTCTGCATTGGAATAAAATCTCCTTGATGGACATCTAGGCTTCCTGTTTGCAAACTCTTTAGGGATCCTGGCATCTGGAAGGATCCTGGTATCTGAGACGATCCCGGAACGAAGGAGGATCCTTGAACCTGGGATGATCCTGGGACAAAGGAGGGTCCCAAGCTCATGAAGGATCCCAAATGCTGGGCGTAGGATCCCGCCGGTTGGAAATATGATCCTGATGCCTGAGTCATTGTTGCTGGGCTGAAATGCACTCCTCTTGATCCACCCATATATTGAATGTCTGGGACCACTGATGGCTGAGAAGTAATCATTGGAGTATCAAAATTCAAAGATTTTGGCATTAGTGGGGAATGATCCTCTGCCGTTTTCTTTTGCCTTTTGAGATCTCCGATTTCTCTGAGGATCCTGTCATTAGTTTCATCCTGCTGCTGCATACGATCCCTCATCTGCAAAATCAAAGTAAATATATCACTAGTACTGGGAACAGAAGAAGTTAGAGCAGAAGATGATGGTTTAGAGGAGATAGAAGTTGGTCTCTTCTCAGCATTTTTCTGAGATCCAGCTGGTGGTGGAGGCAAAGGTGGAATGCCAGTAGATGAATTGACTGCCGACATCGCTGTGGATGTATTCTTCAATGATGAAGCCATGTAACTCTTTGAAATGATTTCGAACAGAAAGTTTTCTTATGAATGAAGCACCAATTGCCCCACGGTGGGCGCCAAACTGTTTTGGTCAAAAATCACACAAGGATAATGCAACCAAACTCTAAGTAAACGGGGAATGATGCTTGGTTTGTTGAAAAAGTTAAGGATCACTTTGATAAGAAATATGCAAATGACACAAGGATTTATACGAGGAAAAAGCCCTTGATCAATGAATGATCTCCGGCATAAAAAACCTCGGGTGATGGCAACTACCGATCACCAACTTCAATATATAAAAATATGGTTACAACTTCGGATGATAATGAGCTGAGTACAAGGATCACTATCGTAGAGTGTGTCTAAGCGTGTGAGAATTGTGTTGTGTGTCTTCCGAATGGGGAAGAGTGTTATATATACAAGTGTGAGTGGCCTATTTTAGGTAAACAAACTAATAATCAGCTCATTACCCCTTTAGAAATAAAAGTAAATCTAGCCTAAATTACCGCCCTTAAATCATGCCAAGTTTCCATATCCTTCACAACGTTCATCTCTGATTAAGCATATGCCAAAGTTGTAAAGACGCGTCCCTTGATTGTGATGCTAAGAGCGGATCCTGCTAGACATTCCTGCAAAATGACATTAAGTTCAATGAAAGCAACTGTTAGCATGAGGATCCTATGATGGTCCGTGATCCTGATCCTGGAGCTCTGTTGAGGATCACTATCTGCCAAAGAAACAAGGATCACTGGTTAGGATCATATGTAAGGATCATGTATTATAAAAATCCAGCCCTAACAATTACTTAACAACTGCTGAAGACAAACTCTGTTGCTCTATCTACTGCTGTTTCTTAAGTACTGCTGAAGACTCAAGCACTGCCCTCCCAAAGACTGATCACCTTTGAGGAAAGCACTGAAGACTCAACATCTGTGCTAAGGCCACAACAGTGGAACATGAAGCAGTAGTTTCCTTAGCTTTACATTTTATTACTTATCAGATGGTACATGTCAGTAGTTTGTATAGAACAGTATTTGTAGTTTGTTAGGTCGTTAGATGTCACTATCATGGTGACGTCAGCTGAGGTAGATCAGTAGTTTGGTTTGCCTATAAATATGACAGTATTCTGTACTGTTATACTTGATCGTTTTGAGTGAGTTCTTCTCCTCAATTCATCCTCTCATCTTGTGCAACCAACTCTGGTGTATCAGGCTGAGGGGGAGTTTAGATTGTAAGCTTGCTGTAATCATTTGCTTTCTATTGTAAATCTTTTGACTCAATGAAATAGCAATTGTTTGTCAATCTATATTTTCCTTTGATTATGTTTACAAAGTTTGCTACTCATTTCCGCTGCACTTATTCATTTTATGCAAACAAACACAATCATGATGGCCCCTAGATCCCAACACAACAAATTCAGATGGAACCATCTGATCAAGAGGATACGGCTTTTATGACTCCAACCGGTATATATTGTTATATTGCTATGCCGTTTGGATTAAGGAATGCAGGTGCAACATATCAAAGGCTGGTGAATATGATGTTCAAGGATCAGATTGGACAAACTATGGAGGTTTACATAGATGATATGGTGGTAAAATCCATAAAAGCTGAGGATCACCTAAGGGACTTGGAGGAAGCATTCGATATCCTTGACAAATATAACATGAAACTTAATCCTTCAAAGTGTCACTTTGGTGTTAAAGCAGGTAAATTCTTAGGATATATGGTGACCAAGAGAGGCATTGAAGCTAGCCCGGAACAAATCAAAGCCTTAGTGAATATCAAATCTCCTGCCAATGCTAAGGATGTCCAAAGGCTAACAGGCAGGATAGCAGCTTTGAACAGATTCATATCCAAATCCTCAGAGAAGTGCAAAGAATTCTATGATCTCCTAAGGAAGAACAAGAAATTTGAGTGGACTGAGAAGCATGAGAATGCCTTACGAGCTCTCAAAGATTACCTATCCTCAGCCCCAGCCTTGATGAAACCAGAGAAAGGAGAAATGCTATCCTTATATCTTGCAGTATCCTTAAAAGCAGTAAGTGCAGTCCTTGTTAAGGATCACGAAGGTACACAACATCCTGTCTATTATGTAAGTAAGAGTTTACTTGATGCCGAATCCAGGTATTCACACCTTGAAAAGCTTATTCTTGCATTAATCATGGCATCTACTAAGTTGAGACATTATTTTGAAACTCTTGTTATTGTTGTTAAAACTAATTTTCCAATTAAGAATGCCCTCAGGAAACCAGAGATGTCAGGAAGGATGGCTAAGTGGGCAGTGAAGCTTAGTGCCTATGATATAAGATATGAGCCTAGGACAACCATCAAATCCCAAGCATTAGCTGACTTTGTGGCTGATTTCAGTAGTGATTTACAAAAAGAAGCTGAGTTAGAAGTCCAGCAGCTAGAGGAGACCAGGGATCCTTGGATACTCTATACTGATGGATCCTCAAATGTCAAAGGCACAGGGCTTGGAATACTACTAAAATCGCCACAGGGGGACATAATACCCCACTCTATAGCTTGTGAGTTTCAAACCACTAACAATGAGGCTGAGTATGAAGCCTTGATTGCTGGTTTGCAAATTGCTAAGCATATGAGGATCAGGTATCTTGAGGTACATGTAGATTCATTATTAATTACAAATCACTTTAATGGATCCTATGCTGTTAAAGGTGAAAAGCTAACCAAATATTTAGAGATAGTCAAAGAATTGGCACTCTCTTTTGTTTCCTTTAGTTTGACACAGGTACCAAGGGAAGAAAATACAGAAGCTGATGCATTGGCTAACTTAGGATCATCCTTGAAGATCCCGGAGGATATAAGTATCCCCATTATCCATGTCTTGGCTCCTGCCATCGAGGATCATGTGGCCATGGAAATAGGGGAGGATTCTGCAATTATCCCTAGTGAGGATACTCAGTCTTATTCAGGATCATGGATCTCACCAATCATGAGATACTTACAACACGGAGAGATTCCTACAGGAGAAAATCCTAGGGCTTTCAAAATCAAGGTATCTCAATTCACAATATTAAATAATATATTGTATAAACGATCTCTTGCAGGACCATATTTAAGATGCATTGAGGATCCTGAAATCCAAGAGGTCCTAAAGGATTTCCATGAAGGAGATTGTGGAAACCACACTGGGGGCAGGGTATTATTCTCAAGGATTCTGAGGACAGGATACTATTGGCCAACTATGAAGAGAGATGCTGTGGAGTACGCTAAGAAGTGTGATCCTTGTCAGAGACACAGCAATATCCTTCATCAGCCGGCTGAATTTCTACATCCTATATCCTCCTCTTGGCCATTTATGAGATGGGGTATGGATATAGTTGGAAAGCTCCCTAAGGCACCTGGTGGAAAAGTATTCATGCTAGCTATGACTGATTACTTCTCGAAGTGGATAGAGGCTGAAGCTTTTGCCCAAGTCAGAGAAAAGGAAGTGATATCCTTCATTAAAAGAAATATTATAACTAGATTTGGTATTCCTTCTGAAATTATACGTGATAATGGTTCCCAATTTATTGGGGGCAGAACTACTAACTTTTGTGACAGCTGGGGGATTAAGATGATAACATCAACACCAGTCCACCCACAAGCTAATGGTCAGGCAGAATCATCCAACAAGATCATCATCATCAATTTGAAGAAGAAGCTTGGATCCAAGAAAGGGAAATGGGCAGAAGAACTACCTTATGTGCTTTGGGCTGATAGGACAACCCCTAAGAATGCTACTGGTCAAACGCCATTCTCTTTAGTATTTGGGGCAGAATCAGTGATCCCAACAGAAATGGTGGTTCCAACTGCTAGAACAAGTACCCGTGATCCTGAGGAAAATGATAAGATCTTGGCTCAAGACCTGGATACTATTGAAGAAATCAGGGATCTGGCTAGGATAAGGATGGCTAGTTATCAACAAAGAATGGCTGGTGCTTACAACAAAAATGTCAGGATCAGGAAATTTCAGATTGGTGATATGGTATTAAGGAAGGCATTTCAGAATACCACCAATCCTACTGATGGAAAATTGGCACCAAAATGGGAAGGCCCTTATTTGATTGAAGCTGAAGCAGGAAAGGGGGCATATAGATTGCTGACCATGGAAGGTGATTTGCTACCAAGAGCTTGGAATGCTGTCCATTTGAAGAAATATTTCATGTGAGTAGGATCCTTATGGCAAAGATGATCCTTACATTAGGGGTATCCTTGAAGGATCCTTAAAGCATCAATGATCCTTACTCTGGTAATGTCCTAATCTTGAACTATTTCATTTCCTTATTTTCTCATATAAGGATAAGGATCATGTGTCCTTTATCCTTCTCTCACATGATTTTGAGTTTTGAAAGTTCAGGTATCCTTAGCAAAGCGTTTATTATCTACAGAAGCAATCCAGTTCCTTGGGTTTAACCCCAGTTATTTGGGCTTGACTCCAGTTCCGCCTGTAGCGCATGATGATCCTGGTATAGTTCAAGGCAGTGGGACCAGTACTCGCTTTAGGGGCTGATAATTCCATTGTACTGGCTATACCTAGGATCCTACGTATAATGGTAGACGTACCATACATCCGTTCCTAAGGTTTCTAACGTTTTCACGTTAGCTTAGGTTTTGGCATTGTCATGTCACTAAGTTTGGATAGTCGCCAGTTAGGGCCATACTCTAGTTTACACACTATCCTTAGGCTTGTCCCCAGTTATCCTTGGGCTTGTCCCCAGTTATCCTTGGGCTTGTCCCCAGTTATCCTTGGGCTTGTCCCCAGTTATCCTTGGGCTTGTCCCCAGTTATCCTTGGGCTTGTCCCCAGTTGCTAACTCTTATCTTATGTTGGCTTAGTACCAAGTTATGCTCTATTTCAGGTCCTTGAAGTTAAACAACTAGGGATCCTTGATCCTTACTTATCTCTAAGGTTTATCTTGTAATTGTCCTGATTACGGTACTAAGGGTTAGGATCCTAACTTGGATCCTCAGGTATGATCCTTAACTATTTTTAATTCTATTCATTGTTTATTTGAATAACCCTTGAAATTTGACAACTAAACTTGTGATCCTTAAAATATACTACTTTTTGGGATTCTTCAACTATAGGATATTTGATCATGGATCATATCCTAAATATTTTCAACCTGACTTATTCAAAACTGCTTATTTAATAAGTGTACATCAAAACAATTGAGAATTAAAGAGACAAAAAGGATAACAACACAAGATAAGCGACAAAAGATTAAGATTTTATTTATTAACAAAAAGACTGACCCTTAAAAGGTTGTCAAAATTACCTACCCCGAGCATCTACCAGCAATAAGTGGCCCGTCCGCTGGGGTAGGTAAAGGGTGTCCATGATAATAAGTTCTAAGTAGTGCAGGAATATAAAGGCGGCAGGATCACAATAGCTTCATCCCCCAAACAGAGGATCCCTCCACCATTTGTAATCCTGCCTATTGTCTGAAGGATCCTAGATCCTTAAACCTAAAACTATTGCTCAACAAACAACCATCAAACAAAAAAAATTGGGCTCCGGCTATGTCTAGAAGTTTCCATCATCGCCCAATCCTGCAGCCTAAACCTTCGCTGCATCACCACCTCCGGCTCCACTTGCTTCACCACCTTCACCCTTGCCTCCAGCCTCAATGGTCAGGATCTCTTCAGCCTCTTCTTCATCCTCCAGTTCAGCCAGCCTTGCCTTCCAGCCCTCCACATCCCAGGTGCTCTTGTCAAAAGCAGGATCCTAAGCTTCCAGGGCCATTTGCAGCTTGGTTTTGTACATTGCTATGGCGGCGGAGACCTTGGCATCTTCGGTGATCTCATGCTTCTCATAGTCGACATTAATCAGCACCTTGGCCGTCTCGTGTTTAGCATCCTGGAGTTCCTTCTGAAGATCAGCAATTTTGAGATCCTTCAGCAATGCAACCTGCTGGAGATCGGCAATCTTCCTATCTTGATCCTCAACATGACCAACGTAGTCCTCGATCTCGGCAAATTTCTGCAAAGGGGATAAAGGATAAGGTCAGAACCAAGTGATCCTCATATCAGCAGCATATATCAGCAGGATATAGGGGCGGAGACAGTGATCCTTACCTCACTGAAGTAGTCAAGGAATTGTTGGCGGATCAAGGGGAGACCTTGCAGATCCTCAGCTTCAGAGGCTTTTCTCTTCTTGCCTCCCTTTCCTTTGAGGGGTGCCTTGGGGACCGAAGCTGTCGGGCTGGTAGGAGCTTTTCTCTTGGAGGATCTGACGGTGGTGAGATCGGTGACACTGAACTTTGAAGCAGACTTGGTGGATTTTCCAGCGCCTACACAACCAAAACAAGATAAGTATCTTTACCTTACTTATATTTTTCTGATTATTTGAATTTTTAAACAAAGATACTTACTTGACATCGTGACAGAGCCTGAGGATACCTCCTGTGAGTCCTGGGTAGTTGTCTTGAATGATCTTACTTCAAGATCAAGTCTCTTGAAGGCAGTGAGCCTCTCTTTGGCAGCAGGAGTCAGTCTGAGGTGTGAGACGGTGATAGCTGCATAACAAGAAAGCAAAAGAATGTCAGTGATCCTTATATCAAAGGAAAAGTTCTCTGGTGATCCTCCTCAGGATCCTCCATCCTACCGTGGGTAGCCCATTTCTTGGGTAGATCCTTCCCGTCAGGGATAGAATCTCTCTTGACGAAAAAGAAACGCCGCTTCCAGTTGGTATCATTTTTGGTAGCTTTGAAGATCGGGTGTTCCTCACCAGGTTCACGTTTGAACAGATAACGATGAGAGCCAAAGGTAGTAAGATCATATAGCTCTCCCAGCTCTGACATACCTAGGTCTATCCCCTCCTGCTCGATGATCCTTTCAAGGGTGTACAAAACCCTCCAGATCATCGGCATGGCTTGGATATAAGATATGCCGGTTATGGAAAAGAAAGATTGGGTGAAAGCTGGAAAGGAATATGTATAGCCTATGGTGAATGGAGTAACAGGAAACGCAACCCAGTTATCAGAATTATGATCACTAAGGGTGTTGGGATCAAAAGATTTGAACACGGTATTCGCCGGGAAACAGTAGCGGATCCTATCAATTTGCGGATCGGAGAAGCAACATTGTTCTTTTATGGAATCTTCAATGATTCCCTGGCTCTTTAGTGGGTTGTTCTTCGTGTGATCCTTAGATGGGGAGTTCCGGAGCAACATTTTGACAGAATAATAGAGAGAGAAAGAAAACAGAGTAAGAAAAGGAAGAAGATGAACGGAGAATACCTGTTTGATCTTCGGATGCGGTTATAAAGGGAGTAACTCTAGAATTTAAATGCAAACGATCCTATCTATATCTCCTATTTATAATCATGATTCTGCAGGATTGTCACTTCTGTGACGTCATAGTTGCAACGGATAGTTCTACATCAACGGCTATATATCCGTTAAGTTAGTTGCGGATAAGATCAAGAAAACATAGCTCGTTCATTTTACATATTACTCCTTATATTTTTGGGGCAATTGTTAGGGGAGGATTTTCTAACAATTAGTGATCCTTACTTGTCATCCTAATAGTGATCCTTACTTCTGTGACAGATAGTGATCCCCATAAGACCTTCAGGATCAGGATCATGGATCACCCTAAGGATCCTCATACTAACGATTGTTTGTTTATGTTTCGTATTGTTTTGCAGGAGTAATAAGCTTGACTTGGTCTTGGCAACGTTACTATGGAATATTCCACGGGTATTTCACACACGTTTGACTGGAAATGGACGTTATGGAGAACGTGGGAGCATGGCACAAAAGTCGGATAGTTTGTTAGCTTAGTTAGCTTCTATTTTTTAAGGGGTGACGAGCTATTTTTAGAACACTTATCCATTTTCAGCTACACACACTCTCGTACAACTGCACTCTTGAAGCTCTCGGCAAACACTTAACAGTTTTCACACACTTTTACACATTTAACCATAGTGATCCTTGTACCTAGCTCGGCACTATCCGAAGTTGTAAACATTTATTGATTTATTTTAGCTTGGTGATCGGTAGTTTCCATCACCCGAGGTTTTTTGTGCCGGAGATCATTCATTGATCAAGGGCTTTTTCCTCGTATAAATCCTTGTGTCATTTGTGCAATTTACATTAAAGTGATCCTTATCATTGATCTTCATTTCAAGCATCATTCCCCGTAACTAAGAGTTTGGTTGCATTATCCCTATTAGATTTTTGACCAAAACACTTGCTATGACTGATTACTTCTCCAAGTGCATAGAGGCTGAAGCTTTTGCCCAAGTCAGAGAAAAGGAAGTTATATCCTTCATTAAAAGAAATATTATAACTAGATTTGGTATTCCTTCTGAAATTATATGTGATAATGGTTCCCAATTTATTGGGGGCAGAACTACTAACTTTTGTGACAGCTGGGGGATTAAGATGATAACATCAACACCAGTCCACCCACAAGCTAATGGTCAGGCAGAATCATCCAATAAGATCATTATCAACAATTTGAAGAAGAAGCTTGGATCCAAAAAAGGGAAATGGGCAGAAGAGTTACCTTATGTGCTTTGGGCTGATAGGACAAACCCCAAGAATGCTACAGGCCAGACTCCATTCTCTTTGGTATTTGGGGCAGAATCAGTGATCCCTACAGAAATGGTGGTCCCAACTGCTAGAACAAGTATTCGTGATCCTGAGGAAAATGATGAGAACTTGGTTCAAGACCTGGATACTATAGAAGAAATAAGGGATCTGGCTAGGATAAGGATGGCCGGTTATCAACAAAAAATGGCTGGTGCTTACAACAAAAATGTCAGGATCAGAAAGTTCCAAATTGGTGATATGGTGTTAAGGAAAGCATTTCAAAATACCACCAATCCTGCTGATGGAAAGTTGGCACCAAAATGGGAAGGACCTTACTTGATTGAAGCTGTGGCAGGAAAGGGGGCATATCGATTGCTAACAATGGAAGGTGATTTGCTACCTAGAGCCTGGAATGCTGTCCATTTGAAGAAATACTTCATGTGAGCAGAACCCGTGATCCTCACATCATAAGTATCCTTGAAGGATCCTTAGGGCACAGATGATCCTTACTTTGGTAACATTCTAATCTCAAATTGTTTCATTTCCTTACTTTCTCACATAAGGATAAGGATCTTGTATCTCTATCCCCCTTTCACGTGATTCTGAGTTTTGAAGGTTCAGGTATCCTTAGCAAAAGGATGGTTATCCGCAAAAGCAACCAGTTACTTGGGTTTGACCCCAGTTATTCGGGCTTGACCGCAGTTCCGCCTGTAGCGCATGATGATCCTGGTATAGTTCATGGCAGTGGGACCAGTACTCGCTTTAGGGGTTGATAATTCCATTGTACTGGCTATACCTAGGATCCTACGTATAATGGTAGACGTACCATACATCCGTTCCTAAGGTTTCTAACGTTTTCGCGTTAGCTAAGGTTTTGGCATTTTCATGCCACTAAGTTTGGATAGTCGCCAGTTAGGGCCATACTCCAGTTTACACACGATCCTTGGGCTTGTCCCCAGTTATCCTTGGGCTTGTCCCCAGTTATCCTTGGGCATGTCCCCAGTTATCCTTGGGCTTGTCCCCAGTTGCTAACTTTTATCTTATATTGGCTTAATCCCAAGTCATGTTCTATTTCAGGTCTTTGAAGTTAAACAACCAAGGATCCTTGATCCTTACTTCTTACTAAGGTTTGTCTTATAGTTATCCTGGTTGTGGTATTAAGGGTTAGGATCCTAACTTGGATCCTCAGGTATGATCCTTAACTATTTTAATTTTGTTCATTTTTTATTTGAATAACCCTTGTACTTTGACAACTGAACTTATGATCCTTAAAATATACTACTTTTTGGAATTTTTCAACTGTAGGATATTTGATCCTGGATCATATCCTAAATATTTTTTATCTAATTTGTTCAACTTTTCTTATTTAGACAAGTGTATATCAGAACAATTGAAAATTAAAAGGATATACAAGGATAACAACACATGATAAGCCAAAAAAGATTAAAGTTATTTTATTAACAAAAGTTTAACCGTCAAAAGTTGTCAAAATTGCCAACCCACGTTTCTACCAGCAAAACGTGGCCCGTCCACATGGGTTGGCAACGGGTGTCCATTGTTTGTGTGGTCATAGCTTGCAGGAAATAAAAGGCGGCAGGATCATAATGGCTTCATCCTCCAAATAGAGGATCCCTCCACCATTTGTAATCCTACCTATTGTCCAAAGGATCCTAGATCCTTAACCCTAAAACTATTGTTTAAGTACAAACCAACCATTGTTTAACAAAAACTACCATCAAACCTAAAAAATTGGGCTCCGGCTATGTCTAGAAGTGTCCATCATTGCCCAATCATGCAGCCTACACCTTCGCTACATCACCATCCCCAGCTCCACTAGCTTCACCACCATGATCCTTGCCACTGCCTCCAGCCTCGATCGTCAGGATCTCCTCAGCCTCCTCCTCGTCATCCAGCTTAGCCAGCCTTGCCTTCCAGCCTTCCACATCCCAGGTGCTCCTATCGAAGTCGGGATCCTGAGCTTCCAAGGCCATCTGCAATTTGGTCTTATACATCGCTATGGCAGCAGAGACTTTAGCATCCTAGGCGATCTCATGCTTCTCGTAATCAGCATTGATTAGCACCTTGGCCGTCTCATTTTTGGCATTTTGGAGGTCTTTTTGGAGGTCGGCAATCTTAAGATCCTTGAGCAGTGCAACTTTTTGGAGGTCAGCAATCTTCCTGTCCTGCTCCTCAACATTCCCCACATAATCTTCAATCTCAGCAAATTTCTGCAAAGAAGATAAAGAATAGTTCAAGACCAGGTGATCCTCAAATAAGCTGGATACCAAAGCAGGGACAGTGATCCTTACATCGTTGAAGTACTCAAGGAATTGGTGACGGATCAGAAGCAGACCTTGCAGATCCTCAGCTTCAGAGGCTTTTCTTTTCTTGCCTCCCCTTCCTTTGGAGGGTGCCTTGGGGATCGAAGCAGTTGGGGTAGCAGGAAGCTTTTTCTTGGTGGATTGCACGTTATCCAGATCGGTCACGCTGAACTTGGAGGCGGATTTTGAAGCTTTTCCAGCACCTGCACAATCAAAGCAAGATAAGTATCCTTATCCTATTTCTATTTAACTATTTATTCAAATCTTTAACTATACGAAAAACAGGATACTTACTTGACATGGTGACTGAGCCTAAGGATACCTCTTGTGAATCCTGGGTGATTGTCTTGAATGATCTTGTTTCAGGACTGAGTCTTCTAAAGGCAGCAAGCCTTTCTTTGGTAGCAGGAGACGGTATGAGGTGTGAAACAGTAACAGCTGCATAACATAAAACAGAAGGGAGTTAGTGATCCTATAACAACAGCAAGATTATCTGGTGATCCTTCTCAGGATCCTCTATCCTACCATGGGTGGACCACTCCCTGGGTAGATCCTTTCCGTTTGGAATAGAGTCTCTTCTGACGAAGAAGAAGCGTTGTTTCCAATTTGTATCGGTTTTGGTAGCTTTGAAAATGGGGTGTTCTTCACCAGGTTTACGTTAAAACAAGTATCGGTGGGATCCAAAGGTAGTGAGATCATACATCTCGGCCAACTCTGACATTCCTAGGTCAATCCCCTCCTGCTCAATGATCCTCTCAAGGGTATACAAAACCCTCCAGATCATTGGCATAGCTTGGATATAAGAAATGCCAGTAAGACAGAAGAAGGATTGGGTAAAGGCTGGAAAAGGATAGGTATAGCCTATGGTGAACGGGGTAACAGGAAAAGCAATCCAAGTTTCAGAAACATGATCACTCAAAGCAGTGGGATCAAAGGATTTGAATATGGTGTTCGCTGGGAAGCAATAGCGGATTCTATCGATCTGTGGATCAGTGAAACAACAGCGTTCTTTTGCGGAATCTTTGATGATCCCCTGACTTTTCAGAGGGCTGTTCTTCTGGTGATCCTTAGCGGGAGAGTTCCGGAGCATCATTTTCGACGAGATGATGGTAAAAGAAGTAAAACAGAGTAAGAGAAGGAAGAAGAGGAAAAGAGAATACCTGATTGATCTTCGGATGAGAATTTAAAGGGAGTTTCTCTCGGATTTAAATGCAAATTGATCCTATCTCTAACTCATATTTGTAATGATGAATTTGTTGGGTAAGGCACCTCAGTGACGTCGGGATTGCAACGGATAGTTCGATTCTAAAGGCTATATATCCGTTAGTCTGTTGCGGATAAGATCGATAAAATACAACTCGTTTATTTACATAATTACTCCTTATATTTTGGGGGCAATTGTTAGGGGAGTATTTCTTAATGACCTGTGATCCTCAAGTGTTATCCTGTTTGGTGATCCTTACTTCTGTGACAATTAGTGATCCTCAGAAGTGCTTCAGGATCAGGATCATGGATCATCCTAAGGATCCTTATACTAATGATTGTTCACTTTGAATTCGGTGTTGTATTGCAGGAGTACCGGTGTGGACTTGGTCATGGCGATATTCCTGGAGCATATTCCCTTCAATTCTACACGTGCTTGGCCATTGTGAACGTTATGGAGAACGTGGGGAGAAGGCACGAAATGCGGATAGTTAGTTAGGCTAGATATTTTCTATTTTTAAAGGGGATAGCAAGCTATTTTTAGAACACTTGGCTATTTTTTGGCTGCACACACTCGTACAACTGTACTCACCAGCTCTCGGCGAAACACTTAGCAATTTTCATACATTTCTACACGATACACTATAGTGATCCTTGTATCTAGCTCGCTATCATCCGAAGTTGTAAAAGAATTATTGTTTAATTTGAGTTGGTGATCGGTAGTTTCCATCACCCGAGGTTTTTTATGCCGGAGATCATTCATTGATCAAGGGCTTTTTCCTCGTATAAAGCTTCGTGTCACTTGTGCAATTCATTTCTGAGTGATCCTCATTGTTGTTTACCAATTCAAGCATCATACCCCGTAACAGAGAGTTTGGTTGCATTATCTTTGTCTAATTTTTTACCAAAACACCAGTTGGGGTCATAAAGGCTGTATCCTCTTGGTCAGATGGTTCCATTTGAATTTGTTGAAATCCAGAGGAAGCATCCATAAAGGTTAACAGTTCATGACCCGCGGTAGCATCCACCATGGAGTCAATGTGGGGCAATGGGAAAGGATCCTTGGGACATGACTTATTTAAATCTGTGAAATCGACACATACCCTCCACTTTCCGTTTTTCATTTGAACAACAACCACATTGGCCAACCATCTTGGATACTTGACCTCCCTAATCATACCTGCTCGGAGTAATTTTTCTACCTCCTCCTGGATAATGGCATTTCTCTCTGGTGCAAACTTCCTCCTCTTTTGATGGATTGGTTTGAATGACCTGTCAATGCCGAGTTTATGAGTAATTATATCTTTAGATATACCTGTCATATCTTCGTGTTTCCATGCAAAGGTAGATTTTCTTCTCTTGAGGAAGGATACCAAATCCTCTTTTATATTGCCAAGGATCCATAAGGATTTCTTTCACATCCTGCTCTCTTGCCTCCAAGACATCCCTTGGAGGATACTTTAATTGCTATTGCTCCCTTGGTCTTGAGGCTGGTTTCATTGATGATGTGTAGCAATTCTTAGCCTCTTGCTGATCACTCTCAATTTTCACCACCCCCCATGGACTAGGAAGCTTCACACATTGATGATAAGTGGATGGGACTGCCTTCATGTCATGTATCCAAGGCCTGCCAAGGATAACATTATAACAAGATAAGCAATCTATAACACAAAATTTTTTATAAGAATGTAATCCTTCGATATAAATTGGGAGTTTGATGTCCTCCAGAGTATTCTTGGTCTCCCCACTGAATCCCACAAGTACTGAGGATCTTGGCACAATATCAGACTCAGGAATATTCATTTTCTTTAGGTGTCACACCCCTAATTTCCACGTGTCACCAGTGGGCCCGGTGAGGGAGTATCGTGACGTAATTGATATCATCATAGTCAAACAACACAAATTATAATGCACAGTGGAAGCAATAAGATAGATTTATTTCAACCAAACAAAATGTAATATCCAAGTATCACAATGTAGCTGAAATAGATCCACAGGCGGATAAAAAAAAAGAGAAACTGTTCAACAGATAATGGCATCCAAGCTTGCGAGACTCTAACGATGCTAAGGAGTGGCCAGCCTATTACGTGTAGAACCTGCACTTAATCTTTCGGGGAAAATACGTCAGTTTACACTGGTAAATACAATTTAACTGACTCATTTTGAAAATGTTTTAGAAAATTGATTTGAATGCACATGGCACAAAATTCTTTATAACTTGGGATAATTAATAACTTTAAACTTGTAAAAGAATTACATGTCTGTTATGCGTTCAGTCGCCCGGTCCGTGCCGGGTTTAAGATTAATAGACACACCACATAGTATAAATCCATGGCGGGAAACCAACGGATTACACCTTAATAAATATGGACACATTGTCGGGTGTACGCCTACCCCCGCATGTCAAGGTCGTGGCCATTTCGTGAATGATGCCAAGGATATCCGGGACATGGTCATTAAACTCCCAAAGGCGTAAAACAAACAAAACAAAATTTTAAACGGGTCACATTGATAATACCCAACTACTAATGAGTTAGGGTCAATTGCCCGACCAAGCGGTATTTTATATACCGTACCCCAAGCCCGTATAAGGGAAAATAAGTTAAAAGTATTTACCTGAGCAAGTATAAACCACAATAAGCAAATGCAAGTGTCTGTTACTGGTCTCCTATTCTAGAACGAAGGTTTATAATAACCTATTAGAATCCTAACGGGTCTTTAATATAGCCTAAGCTTAGACCGGTTAGTTTCAAGGAATAAATATGGTTTAATCGCATGGAAGGCGAAAACCGGGAAGGAATGTGATTTAGACCGAACAAGTTTGGAGACTTGTATAATATGGGTAAATTAAACACATTCTGGATTTTGAGACAAAGATGATACGGTTTGACCTGTTTCGGCTAATATGTGTAAACTAGTTACATAAACCGATCCGAACGCGGAAGTGCGTAACGGGTAACCATATAAATCATATACAAGTTTCCTGAGATTATATGCACTAAATATGTTGTGATATCAGCAAGATACCTTCCATTATGCCCCAAATGGTTTTAAACCCAAACTATGCCTCATAAGGGTATTTTGGTCATTTTAAAGGGTGTAAAAGAGTTTAAATGATATTCTGATTTACAGGTCTGAATAAATCAATAAATATACTCATTTTACTAAGTTATAACAGTAGGGTATTACTCATATGTGAATTCTATTATTTATAACTATCCTATGCACCAAAAGGGCATTTTGGTAATTTCACATAAGCCTAAAAGGTCAAAACTGGAAACCTGAGTTTACAGCTTTAGTTTACTGTTAAAACATAAAAATTTACTGAGTATATCAGTAGGTATCAACTGTCACACCCCAACCGATGGCGGAAACATCGAGATGAGACGTACAAACTGTTCAAAGACATCATAACACTAGTTGTGACAATAATTAAAGTTTATTTCATTGATATTCATAAGTTTCATACAATACATGGAAATGAAAAAGTACATAACATAGATTGTAAATTTAAATAGTTGATGGGTTTCTAAGCCATCCTAGCCTTTTCTTGTTTTCTTGAATCCTCAGCCTGCAGTATGCATTTAAAATACAATCAACAAATAATTGCTGGCGAGTATACAAGTTTGAATATAGCATAATAGAGTTAAATAGTTTATCAAATCTATTCCATGTGAACAACTGATATTAATTAACTGTTATACTCGTAACGATGAAATCCACATGTCCAAACCATAGTTTAACGCAATTAACATAGCCTAACCCTCGAAAGGGTGGTGATAGAGTTAAAAGAACCTAGCAATACCCGTATATACGGGAGGGGCGTTACAACCTACAGCGCTGCCATTGATAGGGGAGGCTTGCAAAGTTAATGAACATATAGCCATAGATGTTAACATCAGCACAACATAGATAATCAATGATCAAGTAGTTTCACAATAGTATGGATAGATTGTGCAATGAAAGTGTTTATCATTGTGTTTTTGATATAGGAAATGCATACTACACCCAAAAGTGTAAAATGGAAAATGGGTCAAGTATACTCACCTTAGGTTGCGTTGCGTATATTGGAAAAAGATAATAGAATCAGGGATTTTCCAAGAAGATCGTGCACAAGAGAATTACCCTATTAATTTGAGGATTTGATTAATTATTTGGGAATTTATAGAATAATTTAAATAATAAGACATAAATAATACAAAATTCCTAAAGTGTTGGAACAATAAAATAAATAGGAATTTAAATAGATAAATAATTATTTTAACAATCTAAAATAATTACCACAACATTAGTTAATAATCTTATAAACAAATAACTTATTTATAAAGTTTCTAGTTTATAAAACAAATAAATAAATCTGAAAATAAAATAAATAAAATTTCTAGATTTTTATTAAATAAACAATAATTCTGATTTAAAGAATATAAATCCTGAAATTAATAAATATGATCAAATAATAATTAAATAGTAATTCAGAATTAATTTATAATTTAAACAACATTTAAAATAAATATTCTGAAATAAATAAATAGATAAAATCTGATTTTATTAAATTTCAGAAATAAATTCCGAAATAAATAAATAAATAAAATCTTATTTTATTAAATTTCAGAAATAAATTCTGAAATAAATAAATAAATAAAATCTGATTTTATTAAATTTCAGAAATAAATTCTGAAATAAATAAATAAATAAAAACTGATTTTTAATAAATCTGATTTTATAAAACTGAAATATTTAAATAAAATTCCGAAATAATAAATATGTTTTAATAAATAGATAATAATTATAAATCTGATTATTTTAATAAATAAATCTGTTTTATTAAATTTCTGATTTTAAATAAATATTTCAGATTTAAAATAATTAAATATGTTTAGTAATAATTATATTAGTATATTTGTTTTCTAAATAGATATATTTGATTTTTTTATAAAAATTTTCAGTATTATATATTAGTATTTATAATATATAAACCTGATTTTATGTATTTATATCTTATAATACTGAATTATATAATAATAATAATAATAATAATAATAATAATAATAATAATAATAATAATAATAATATAACTGTACGTAAAGGAAATAAATAAAAAAAAGAACTGATTGTATATATATATGTATAAAAGAAAGCGGATCGGTTACCGGCGTTTGGCGGCACGGCGGCGAAGGCGGTGACCGGTGGTGGCTCCGTGGTGGTGCAGCGGCGGTTCCGGCTAATACGCTCGGGTTCGGCTCGGTTCGGCTTCGGTTTGAAAGGAACGAATTCGGGTTGATTCGGTTTTGATCGGGAACAAATGAAAGGAATAATGAGAACTTGGTTCAGGATTTATATAGAAGATGTCGGACGTCGGTTACGAGTAATGAAAGGTCACCGGATCCGGTAAATAGTTCAAAGGTCGAAGAAGACGACTAGTTATTGGGCGGTTATATTTGATTCAAATTCGCAGTTAATGCGTTCTTAAATGTATTACTGATTCAATTTGTTCACATGCTGAGGTGTAGACCAGTTGGTAATGCACGCTGTTTGAGTTGTTGTGGTCGCGGGTTCGAGTCCCGGTTCGTGCACAAAATCCCATTTTTTAATACAGTTAGTTTCAACTAACTGGGTTAGCCACTAACTGAGTTTTCTGACTCAGTTAGTGCTGCCGTTTAGTAAACTTAACCTGGTTAGGTTATTTAACCGGTTTTCACCAACGGGTTAGATTCGCTAACGGAAATGCTAAAAAAATCAATAAGATTTCAGAAAATTTAATTTAAATTGTTATTTTATTTATCTAAAATATTGATAAAATAATATAAAAATCATTTTTAACCCAAATTTCAATATTTTTACGGAATTAGCGTATAAATTCCCAATTTTTGTACGTTTTAGGGTAATCTCTTGGCAACGATGAATTAAAGAGTCGAAATTAAGATGGAATTCCTCTGTTTTTACGTGTTTAACGTGTTTAACATAGTTTCAACGTGTTTAACATAGTTTCATGGTTTCAATGATTCATAGTATTCAAACACAAAATATGGATAAAATCATGCAATTTCATTATGATTTCAAGTCTCGAGTACAATTTTGGAATTTGAATCAAGTACAACAAAGGTACAACTTACAAAAGTAGAAAGTACAAGTAGACTTTCCAAAAATGGAAAGTTTGAAAATACGAAATGTTACAGTCTCCCCTACTTTAGGAGATTTCGTCCTCGAAATCTAAGAGGAAGACTGTTGAAAAGATGGCATCCAAGGATTCCACAGAGAGAATAGGTGAAACTTGATTGTGAATGGGAGTCATATCAAAGACATGGAATAATAGAGAATAGTGGGAGTATGGAAGTGAACGATTGACTCTAAGTGGATGCAAGTATAAGAATGGCATAAGTATTGGATATACAAAAGTTGCGTAGTAAGAATGGAGTTTCGTCTTGGATAATCGGACATAATGCGTTTGTAAGTTGTTTAAAGTTTGCATTAGGTCCAAAAAGGTGTGCAAAACACTGAATTTCTCATGGCACGTTTCACGAAAGTTTGGTAACGTGGTGAAAACACTTATATATAGGATGTACCAGCGGTGTATCCACCATGTTTTGACCATGTTACGTCCGTTTCGTTATTCGTGTCATGTTACGTTCCATGTCTTACCATACACAGTAGTACACTCTATGGTTCTCATGCGCTTATTACTATAATCCCGTGTGCCCCCGCGATTATACCAATCGTCGCATGATCCGCATAGCTTGTACTAATTTGCGTATGAATCAAGGTATACATAAATTTTGAAAATAAGATTGTGTGCGTATAAAAATGTAACATGTAAGCATGTTCGCGTTCCAAATAGTATAAGACTAACGTAAACGAATCCTTCGGGTTTCGCCTGTGTACATGTGCGAATGTATAAATTTTGAGTAAAAAGCATGAGCATAGTATAAGTTTAAATTTGAACACGCACGTGAGCATAAACATAAAACGCATGCCAGGAGTGTGAGCAAAAGTATAAGCATAACGTGTATTAAAACGAGCATAAATGTGAGCACAATTTGAGCACAAACGAATGACGTGAGTATGGACAAAATTCGTATAAATGAGAGTACAACAAAAGTACGTGTATAACATAAATCGTATAAATGAGAGTATGAACACAAGTACGAGTGTGAATACGAGTATAAATTTGAGTATAAACATAAGATGCATGAGTATGGTTGTAAATGTGAAAATTAAGTGTAAAACATGAATGTTTAAGTACGAATGGAATGTATGAGTATATATATATATATATATATATATGAGTGTAAACGTGATCGTATAAGTACAAGTACAAGTATGTTGTTGCGACTATGAGTATAAATATGAGTACAAGTGTAAGCATACGAACGTATTGTGGGGAGTACGTGTGTAAATATGAGTCAAAGTATAGACACGAAACGTGTCGTGGTAGTTATGAGTATATAAATACGAGGATCATAACAGACGTGAGAATGTGTCTGAATATAAATACAAGTATAAACATAGCGGTATAAGCGTATACGCAAATTGCATACGTATGAATGTGTATATGATTATAAGTAAAACGAAGGTGTATGAATATGAATTTAAGTATCACGTAAATGTATAATTGTGAGTGTGTGTATAAACGTAAAACGTATGAGTTTTGAATCGTGAGTATAACATAAATGCGTAAGTGTGAACATAAGTGAAAGCATAAAATGTATAAGTATGGACGTAGGGATTAATGATTTTGTTTATAATATAAAATTAAAATACATGAGTTTATGCGCATAAAAGGTTTAAAGTTTTGAATATGAAAGGAAAAAGAGAACGAGTGACACGCGTGAGATTGTTGTGAGATATTGACTAAAACGTGTAAAATGATATACATATATAGTTGTCTGTGCAAAACGTGAAGTTAAATTAGATTGAGTTGTCAGGAATGTAGAATCTAGTTTGTGAATTGTAAAGAGAATATAAAGGAAAACATCTTTTGATTATGCGAAAGGATACTTTGTAAAAGAATGGAAGTGCTATTATGGTTTTAAAAAAAAAATTTCATAGCTGAAAATTTGTCGTCCTTATAAAGTTTCCTTGCCCACGCGTTTTGAATTTAATTAACGTATCAAGCGAGGTTTTGAAAAGTTCTTCGAATTAAAAAGTTTGCATCGTTTTAAGAAGTTTTTTTTTTTTTTGTATTACTAACTTCGTAGTTTACAGATTCTAGTGAAAAGGTTTAACCTTAGGAAAAGGAATTTTGGTATATGAACCTGGTGATCGTGAAAGGTGTCCTTAATAAAATGTTTTTGTTGATCTTGAAAAGAGTTTTGATAACTGATCGGATAATATTTGTAATATTCTGTATGAAAAGTTGGTTTGATTCTCAATTGGAAATTTAGAATTCTTTAGTATAGTGATGCGAGATGAGTGCGTTTTAGTAATTACGTGGAATACGAAATTTTGTGGGCAATAGATTTATTAAACTGATTAGGGTGACAGTAGTATTTTGTGAAATTTTTGAAATCGAGGAATACGCGTTTTTGGTAACATTGAAAATTTTTGTGTATGCGAGCGATGTGAAAATAGATTATAGAATAGGAGATACGTCTAAATAAATGAAGCATTTTGAAATACATGATAAATGATTTAGGTATAAACATGATCGTGTTTACGCAATATAATCCATTAAAGAAAGCATTGGTAACGATCACCTAGGTAAGGGAATCACCCCAAATCCGTTGGTGAGGTCGTTGTAAGATGAGAAAAGAAGCGAAGTTAATCGTCAAGGTAAGGAAATCACTCCTATCTCGATGATATGTCTTCACTCGTTGTTACGAAAGTGTAATTAAAATTAAGTGAAATTATGCATGCTAATGATGTATAATCGTATGATGTATGCGCAAAAGTGAAATCCTAAAAATGGTTCAAAATTGACAAGGAAGAGTTTCATCATAAAAGATCGAAGATAATAAAGTGTACATCTGATAAAAAGGAACTTGGATTTTCTGGGAGAGTGAGAGTACTGACGAGATGATGACATCTAGAAATTCAAAACAAGAAATGGATGAGACTTCTAATCATAATGTTTTTGTTTAGGAAAATTGACTTCATGTATGCATCACATAGCACATAGTTTCTCACATGGATCACCAAATAGTTTCACATAGTTTAACATAGTATTACACATAGAATGATGTTTCACATAGAATAATGAAAGCAATATAAATTTAGTTTGTTCACGAAAGAGAGTAGTTATTAATTGTTTTGGATTGCGATAATAACGTGCTTCGTGTTCCCAAATTTGAATTGAAGATAACGCTCAAATATAAATCACATGATAATTGAGATAGCATAAAAAGAGATTTTATCAATAAATATGGAGTGTCACGGAACGTAACATAGACTATTCCAAAGTGAATCGAAGTCCTTTTCGAATTAAGGAAACGTGCTTTGGCCTAATAGACAAACATTCTCATCGAGGAGCGACTAACGATGTTTGTCCTTCCAGTTACTACACGTCCTTAATCGATTGGGTAAATCGAAACTTTGGCGAGATCGAAAATCAAGGAATGGGACTAGTTAACAAGATGCGAGTTTCACCTCTAACTTGATAACATCGTACCCTAACGTGGTTAGTACCCATCCAAAGATGAGGGTCCACTAGATTAGGAAATGGAAAACTCCCATCAAGATTTGGATATCACTCCTAACTTGAGGGTAGATTTCGTGCAAAATCAAAGTATAGCTGAGTGAAAATCATCACCAAGTGTGGGAATCACCCCTATCTTGATGAATCATTTCGATTGTGTTATAAGAGTGTCTTCAAAGCTTCCAAGTGTGTATTGTGTTAGCCTTAGGAAAGGCTTGTATATTAGAAGTCCAAAAGAATAGAGAGAAGCAAAGAAGAAAGCAAAGGATAATGTCTTTAACAGCAAGTAAATGAGAAAGCTCTTAAACTATAGACTAGGTAAAGCAAGGCAATCCTAATTCCCTATAGTTATGGCTCTGATACCAATCTGGTATCAGAGTACTCCTACTATAGACTAGGGAAAAGTATAGCAACTCTACCTAATTCCCTATAGTTATGGCTCTGATACCAATCTGGTATCAGAGTACTCCTACTATAGACTAGGGAAAGTATAGGAATTCTACCTAATTCCCTATAGTTATGGCTCTGATACCAATCTGTCACACCCCAACCGATGGCGGAAACATCGAGATGAGACGTACAAACTGTTCAAAGACATCATAACACTAGTTGTGACAATAATTAAAGTTTATTTCATTGATATTCATAAGTTTCATACAATACATGGAAATGAAAAAGTACATAACATAGATTGTAAATTTAAATAGTTGATGGGTTTCTAAGCCATCCTAGCCTTTTCTTGTTTTCTTGAATCCTCAGCCTGCAGTATGCATTTAAAATACAATCAACAAATAATTGCTGGCGAGTATACAAGTTTGAATATAGCATAATAGAGTTAAATAGTTTATCAAATCTATTCCATGTGAACAACTGATATTAATTAACTGTTATACTCGTAACGATGAAATCCACATGTCCAAACCATAGTTTAACGCAATTAACATAGCCTAACCCTCGAAAGGGTGGTGATAGAGTTAAAAGAACCTAGCAATACCCGTATATACGGGAGGGGCGTTACAACCTACAGCGCTGCCATTGATAGGGGAGGCTTGCAAAGTTAATGAACATATAGCCATAGATGTTAACATCAGCACAACATAGATAATCAATGATCAAGTAGTTTCACAATAGTATGGATAGATTGTGCAATGAAAGTGTTTATCATTGTGTTTTTGATATAGGAAATGCATACTACACCCAAAAGTGTAAAATGGAAAATGGGTCAAGTATACTCACCTTAGGTTGCGTTGCGTATATTGGAAAAAGATAATAGAATCAGGGATTTTCCAAGAAGATCGTGCACAAGAGAATTACCCTATTAATTTGAGGATTTGATTAATTATTTGGGAATTTATAGAATAATTTAAATAATAAGACATAAATAATACAAAATTCCTAAAGTGTTGGAACAATAAAATAAATAGGAATTTAAATAGATAAATAATTATTTTAACAATCTAAAATAATTACCACAACATTAGTTAATAATCTTATAAACAAATAACTTATTTATAAAGTTTCTAGTTTATAAAACAAATAAATAAATCTGAAAATAAAATAAATAAAATTTCTAGATTTTTATTAAATAAACAATAATTCTGATTTAAAGAATATAAATCCTGAAATTAATAAATATGATCAAATAATAATTAAATAGTAATTCAGAATTAATTTATAATTTAAACAACATTTAAAATAAATATTCTGAAATAAATAAATAGATAAAATCTGATTTTATTAAATTTCAGAAATAAATTCCGAAATAAATAAATAAATAAAATCTTATTTTATTAAATTTCAGAAATAAATTCTGAAATAAATAAATAAATAAAATCTGATTTTATTAAATTTCAGAAATAAATTCTGAAATAAATAAATAAATAAAAACTGATTTTTAATAAATCTGATTTTATAAAACTGAAATATTTAAATAAAATTCCGAAATAATAAATATGTTTTAATAAATAGATAATAATTATAAATCTGATTATTTTAATAAATAAATCTGTTTTATTAAATTTCTGATTTTAAATAAATATTTCAGATTTAAAATAATTAAATATGTTTAGTAATAATTATATTAGTATATTTGTTTTCTAAATAGATATATTTGATTTTTTTATAAAAATTTTCAGTATTATATATTAGTATTTATAATATATAAACCTGATTTTATGTATTTATATCTTATAATACTGAATTATATAATAATAATAATAATAATAATAATAATAATAATAATAATAATAATAATAATAATAATAATAATAATATAACTGTACGTAAAGGAAATAAATAAAAAAAGAACTGATTGTATATATATATGTATAAAAGAAAGCGGATCGGTTACCGGCGTTTGGCGGCACGGCGGCGAAGGCGGTGACCGGTGGTGGCTCCGTGGTGGTGCAGCGGCGGTTCCGGCTAATACGCTCGGGTTCGGCTCGGTTCGGCTTCGGTTTGAAAGGAACGAATTCGGGTTGATTCGGTTTTGATCGGGAACAAATGAAAGGAATAATGAGAACTTGGTTCAGGATTTATATAGAAGATGTCGGACGTCGGTTACGAGTAATGAAAGGTCACCGGATCCGGTAAATAGTTCAAAGGTCGAAGAAGACGACTAGTTATTGGGCGGTTATATTTGATTCAAATTCGCAGTTAATGCGTTCTTAAATGTATTACTGATTCAATTTGTTCACATGCTGAGGTGTAGACCAGTTGGTAATGCACGCTGTTTGAGTTGTTGTGGTCGCGGGTTCGAGTCCCGGTTCGTGCACAAAATCCCATTTTTTAATACAGTTAGTTTCAACTAACTGGGTTAGCCACTAACTGAGTTTTCTGACTCAGTTAGTGCTGCCGTTTAGTAAACTTAACCTGGTTAGGTTATTTAACCGGTTTTCACCAACGGGTTAGATTCGCTAACGGAAATGCTAAAAAAATCAATAAGATTTCAGAAAATTTAATTTAAATTGTTATTTTATTTATCTAAAATATTGATAAAATAATATAAAAATCATTTTTAACCCAAATTTCAATATTTTTACGGAATTAGCGTATAAATTCCCAATTTTTGTACGTTTTAGGGTAATCTCTTGGCAACGATGAATTAAAGAGTCGAAATTAAGATGGAATTCCTCTGTTTTTACGTGTTTAACGTGTTTAACATAGTTTCAACGTGTTTAACATAGTTTCATGGTTTCAATGATTCATAGTATTCAAACACAAAATATGGATAAAATCATGCAATTTCATTATGATTTCAAGTCTCGAGTACAATTTTGGAATTTGAATCAAGTACAACAAAGGTACAACTTACAAAAGTAGAAAGTACAAGTAGACTTTCCAAAAATGGAAAGTTTGAAAATACGAAATGTTACATCAACCTTAATACATATAGACTAGTTTTGGTACATACTATGTCGTAAAAATGCCTAAAAAGGCGATTTGGAGCCAATTCCGGGTTTTGTATAAAAAGCTGATATTTTTAATATTCCAGAAGGCTCAAAATAATTATTTTAACATAAAAAATCAGTAGAAAAAGGTTTAAGGTCAAAAGGATTTATAAAACTCATTTTATAGCCCAAAAGGGCAAAACCGGTATTAGCCAAATTAAGCTTAGAACACTAAGTTATGTTCAGCCTAAAATTGAATAAAAATACTTAAAAATCCCAAAATATTATTTTATAACAGTAGGTATAATTTTTTGTATAAAAAATCGGGTTTAGATAGGCTATATGAAATTTATGCTATTTAATTACTAAAGAAGCTCTTAATTACGCTAATGAGCATAACTTTAATTCTAGACCTCAAACTGAACTCAAATTTCGGGTGCAAGCTTATAAATCAGTAACTAAGGTGTCTACCCTTTTACATTTTCAAAAATCATATTTTAATGTCATTTGGGCATAATGGTCAACATGTGAGCATTTAACGGAAACTTGCATAATAATTAGACAACTAGTGAACCAAGCCGTATAATCACAGAGGGTTACACTAACATGTAACTAAGTCCAAAAGAAGCTTTAAGGGAGTCCTAAACTTGACTAAAACGGGTCAGAACTGAAAGTCAAAGCGAAAGTCAAACTATGCGACTTTCGGTTCCATACCGGGTCTAAACAGAAAATTGTTGAGTTGAACATGTTGGGACATGTTCTTACATTAGTTACCAAGTTATATTAATGATTAAACAGGTTGCATGTATCCTACATTGCTAATTATAAGTTAATTTGGATTTAAGCATTCTGTTGACTTTTTAAAGTAAGCTTTGACTCGACAATTATCGTGGTTAGAGTGGGAATCTGGAAATACCCTTTTAAGGGTTCGTTACCCACATAATTACCTACTTAAAGGTATTTTTAATTCGAGATATTACTGAGTAATTATAGACTAATCTCGAAGTCAAACCTTAATTATGATGGTTTGACTTTTAGCTAATTAACTAGGCTAAAATGAAATAAGGGAGGTTAAGGACACTTACAAGAGTCCTAATTAGGATAAGGGATGCTAAGAATATTTGTTGCTGACCAGAGGAGCTCCAGGAGTGAACTTATGCAAAGTTTGAAATGAATGAATGAAATGTTCACAACTCAAGCTTTTATATAGTGAACCTTAGGGTCCAAGATCATGCCAAGGTGGTGTTGGTGCATATTTGTGACAACAGCTTAGATTTGGTCTTTGGATATCTTGTAATTAGTTAAACGATAAACGGTTAGCGGGTTTAGCTTTGTAATAGTTAGTTGTAATGTTTGGGCTAACTAAACCCAAAGGATTGGGTGATGGGGGGCGAATTGGGCCTGTCCAATTCGCAGCCCAAGAGTGTAAACCTAGCCCACTTGTAAACCTTGTGTTATATAAACAAGGTTAGACATTAGGGTTTAGGTTAATCAGCCAAAACAGAGTTTGTGAGAATTTCGTGAGAGCATTACTAGCTTGGACGAAATTAGGGTTAGGGATCTTGATTGATTGTAATTCTTGTTTGATAGATAATCAATAAAGATCCGGTTTGAAAGTGAATTGCTGTTTCTGTTTCTACACGTTTTCTGCTAATTCTGATCAAGAGGATTCCGCACTCTTGATTGGAAAGACGATTCTGTGAAGATCCATAACATCAAGGGGACCTACAATTGGTATCAGAGCATTAGGCTCTTGAAGGCTCGGTTCAGAATCTGTTGCTGCAGAAAAGGGTTGATTTTCGGGTTGATTTGGAAATTTTCGAAAATTATAAGTTTTCAAGACCGAGGGTTTCGAAATTTTGGAGGCTAATTTTCGAAATTTTTGAAGTGTTTGATCTGGTTGCATATTTAGTTTTGCTGTATTAGTGTTTTTGGTTGCAGGTTTGGTTGATTCTTGAAGAATTTTGGCTGAAAAGGCTTGAAGATTCGAAGATTGTTCTTCGTGTTCTTCGCTAAGTTCATCAATATTTTTGAAAATTTTTGCTGATTTTGGTTGTTTGATTTTGCAGGAAATTGTTAAAAGAATCTGGAAAATCTTCGGAAATTTCAAAGATATTGAGTTTCCAAAATTTTCTAGCAAATTTAATAATTCCTCTGACAAATCAGAGAAATTATCTGATCCAGCAAATTTAACCTCGGTGACCGGTGAAATTAAATTTCCCAATTATCTGATCCAGCAAATTTAACCTCGGTGACCGGTGAAATTAAATTTCCCAATTATCTGATCCAGCAAATTTAACTTCGGTGACCGGCGAAATTAAATCCAAAGGCGACTTTGGTAACCGTATAATTTTCCTCAGAGAAATTATTACGGTGATCGGCGAAATTAACCGTCGTGCCAGCGAAATTGACTTGCCAGCGAAGTTATCTAGAGAAATTAACCAGCAAAATTAATTTGATCAGCTAGCATATTTATTCCAGCGAATTTAAAAATCTAGCATATTTATAATTCCTCTACCAGCGAAATTAACTTGGTTTGCCAGCAAAATTAGCGTGACACGGTGAAATTAACTTGGTTTGCCAGCAAAATTAGCGTGACATGGTGAAATTAACTTGGTTTGCCAGCATAATTAGCGAGACACGGTGAAATTAAGTTGGTTTGCCAGCATAATTAGCGAGACACGGTGAAATTAAGTTGGTTTGCCAGCAAAATTAAAAGGTGGAGTGGAGGAACTAGATACGCATAGAGGAATTAACGTTTTCGTGAATAGAAAGTGATCCATAGCTCGTTTGACGAAACCGTCTACACCGTTGGACTCGGTTGATTTTTAGGACCAAAAAAAAATATTCTAAAGGTGTAATTTCGAGACGATTCTAAAGGTGTAATTTGGTAACCGTCATCCCGAAATCGGTTTTTGACATTATATATCATTGGATTCGTCTTTTCGAGACGATTCTAAAGGTGTAATTTGGTAACCACTGTTTTCGGAAAAATTCTGTACGGTTTTCTCAGTCTGCATCGTTTAAAATGTCGAACATGACCAACGTGAATGCACCTAAGATGATGAAGGTGGAGAACTATCTTACTTGGAAAAACAGCTTCACATCCTTCATTAAATCTCAGGATGCAAGGATGTGGACTTGTATGATAGATGGATATGTTCCTCCTACACGTCATGTTGAAGGAAGAGTGAAAGTGATCTCTTATGATAAGATGGATGAATCTGAGAAACTTATGGTTAATGCTGAAAAGAGAGCTTTAGCTGCAATAAAGACGTCCTTACCTGATAGCATCAAACATACCTTTACAAAGTACACAAATTCAAAGGATATGTGGGATGCATTACAAAAGAGATATCAGGGAAATGAGAGTGTCACTCAGGCATTCATGGCAGAGATAGTGACAGTTGATGAGGCTGAAACTAGTGTGAGTGATGCTGAATCTCAAGTGGAGAATGCTGAAGCAAAAGTGGATGCTGAAGTAGAGAAAGAGAGTGAAGTTGAACAGGTTGTTGCTGATCAAACCACAGAAGTTCATGAGAAAGAGGTACAATCTAATTCTGTGTGTTTGAGGTGTTGTGAACTACAGGGTGAGGTTGACAGATTGTCAGCTCAAAATCAAAGTCTGGTGAGCGAGATGTCTAGCATAAAAGAGTCAATTTTTTTTGCTAAAAGAAATGAATCTCTATACTTGAAGAAGATAAAAGGTTATGAAAGTGAAATCGAAGCCTTAACATGCAAATTAAACGAAAAACTTCAAGTAATAGACTTAGCTCACGAAATGATGGCTGAGAAAACAAAAGAGATTTCTGAAAAATGCAAAGAGTTGTCAGATGCACAACTCAAAATTATTGAACTTGAACAGAAATTAAGTCAATTCAGAGATTCGTCTTTTGTTATGAAACACATGATGGGTGGGTTAAAGAAGAGTAATGACAAGACTAGTGTGGGATATAATGAAGTCCCACCTCCTCTTAGTCATGACTATTCTTTCCTCCCTGATGAAGATGAGCTAGCAGCCTGTATGTCAACTGTACCAAGTAGTTTCGCATCGACATCAAGTCAAGGTGAACGGTCTGAGAGTGATGATGCTAAGAAGAACAATAACAGGGAACTTTTGAAAAAGAAAAATTCACCTCCTAAGAGCAACAATCAAACTTTTGTGAAAAAGATTAATTTTGTTCAAGGTAGTGATATGAAAAATGAAACTGCTGTTATTGAAAAAGAATCAAATGTAGAGTTTGCTAAGAATAAAAACAAAGTAAAATCTGAATCAAAGCAAACTGAACAAAATTCTTCCAAGGCATCATCACCATCTGATAAGGGATCTACCTCAGAGACTCCTGCTAAGAAGTCTTTGAAAAGGAGATCGTGCTTCAGGTGTCACACCAAGGGACATGTAGCTAGCTGCTGTCCTAACAAAAACAATGAAGCACAAATGAGTGACAAACAAAGAGGGAAATCACCAGAGAAGAGTGGTGATAGTGAGGAGAAAGGTTCAAATTCTCCAAAGAAATCTGCTCCTAAGCAACCACAAAATGTTGCTGTTGGTGTAGATAAGGCTGGAACAGGAACTCCACAAGTTCCATGTTTTCAAAGAAATCAACCTAGATCTCCACCAGGCAGATATCAAAGACCTAGAAGCAGTTCACCTAGAATGAACAATTTTAATTCAAATAATTTCAGAGGTCAAAGTCAATATCAAAATCGATACCAGAATAATGGTGGTCGAACTTTTTATAACAATGGCTTTAGAAATTATAACAATCAAGCTTCTTGGAATCAAAACTTAAGGTTTCAAAATCAAAATTTCCAAAGGTCAAATTGTCCAAATGTATATAGGAACCCTCAGGACCAAAGACCTAGTGGAAATCAAAACCCATTTCCTCCAACAGGTCTGAGATCCAAGACTCCAGTTAGGAGTAATGGATATTGGATGGATGTTCCAGTTGTTGGTGAATTTGGACGACCCAAGACCATTAAGGCTTGGGTCCCCCAATCTAACTAATTTCTTAGTTGGTGTGTGCAGGAGCTGCTAAGGAGGAGTATCAACTTATGTTGATATTGGCTGCTTCAGGCACATGAAGGGGGGTGTGATTGTTGATATGTATATATTTTAAATAATTTAAATTGAAGTTCAAAGTGCTGAGTCGACACAGAGGATAACCTGGCAGATCTTTATACTAAAGCATTTGACATGGCTCGCTTTGAACATTTAGTCGAACTCAACGGGATGAGGAATCCTGAATAACTGGTTTTTCATAAGAATTTTTTTTTTGTAAATAGTTTACTGTTTTTCTTAAAAATCAAAAATAAAAAAAATTGAAAAATCAAAAACATAAAAAAAATAGAAAATCAAAAATGAGATTTCACTGTGTGAAAAAGAAGAAATGATAGTACATCAGCAAGTTAGACTGTCACACTGAAACTGAATCATAAATTGCTTAAGTATGATGTACCAGTAGGCAAAAGCATGAAATAATCAACTTACCAATGTGATATAAACTTAAATGAACTGAATATGAGTGGGGAACATATCAGTGATGTATGGTTTAATGACCTTAATTCTTGCGTTGATAGATTGCCAAAATCTGAAGTTTTGGGTCTTTATACTGTTGTTTCAACTAGGGATATCTTGGTTGTCTGTCTGTTAGAACTAAAATTGTACATGACCCCAGGAAAGATAATCACTTGGAATTAGCTCATTTCTATTTGAATGTCTGTATATTTCCCGATACATACAATTTTGATCTGATTCTGAAATATTCTCTGAAAAAAGTCGTGTACCTCCTCTGCTGCATCCAGATATATGCTGACCTGGAGGTGCTAGGCAACGACAGCTTCTGCTGCATCCAGATACATGCTGACCTAGCTGTACGTTGTCGCGCTATAGATCTAATACACCCGAAAGAGGCCCTCTAGTGCCCAAAAGAAACCCAAGAAACCTATAACAAACTGAGAAAATCTCATTTGATCTGTATATTATACCATCTCTACTAAAGATCTATTCTGTTCTCTTCTCAACCTATTCCCAGTTAAGATTTCAGAAATCTGGATTGGACTTGTGAAATATGTGGTAGGGAAGATACTTGCATGATAGAGTGTGTTGTTTATATTTCCAGGATTTGATTTGTATTTATTTGGGTGTTCATAGTTAAGCAATCAAAACATGATAAAACAGTTTATATGCAGACCTAGACACAGTCAGGATATCTTAAAGGATGCCATCAGTATACTCACCTACTACGATGAATCTTTGTGCATACCTTGATCGCGGGGGTATATCCTGAAGTGGGACACACTAATATATCAGTAACTAAAATTACCTTAATGTATCATACGGTAATGGTACTTGAAATGTTCATGCATTTTGTTTAAGTGGACAAACATACTGGTAATCGTCTTGAACTGCTTTTCACGAAAAATTAAATAAAGAATTATATGATTGTGTGAAACAGTTTGCTTGTGCTGATATGATCTTCTTACCAGTGATTCTCACAAAAATAGAGTGTTTATTGCTTTTGTTATTTACTTGCTTTCAGAAAATACAAAAATCCAAAAATAGTGTCTTTTTCTGTTTAAAATTCTTAACGTACGGAAAACTGTTATTCTTAGAGGAATTGTTACTGATAGGGGGAGACGGTGTTAGAAAGTGAGTTCAAAATTTTAAAATCAGGCAGGTTCTTCAGTGTTGGACAAAAAGTTTTGCGTGTTGGCGATAAGTTGAAAAAGCTTAATCTGTTATACAGTTTACCTATCTCTTGAAAAATAATAATTGATTTAACTTTGTTGAAAAATTCTTATGGTTTCTCGAGATGTTTGTTTTATAGTATACAGATTGAAGCAGTGTGTTGCTGAGAAGTGGCTGTGAAGTGTGAAGATGAGAGTTTGATTGGATGCATGGTAGAACCTCCTTTCTATATTGCAGACAAGATTGAAGAGTTTGAAGATTGCTGTGCAAATGCTAAACTGGAGTTTACTCAAGTGCTAACGTGGTGAAGATTTGGTGATTGGATGCATCAGCTTAGGGGGAGTCTGTTGCTGACAGAAGCTATTGAAGCTGAAGCTATCCAAAGACCAAAGACAATGCAAGACTACTTGAAGATTGCAAGAAGACTGAAGACAAAGTTTTGACTCAAGACAAAGTTTTTATGAAGCTATTGTCAAAGGGGAGTTTGTTGGTGCATATTTGTGACAACAACTTAGATTTGGTCTTTGGATATCTTGTAATTAGTTAAACGATAAACGGTTAGCGGGTTTAGCTTTGTAATAGTTAGTTGTAATGTTTGGGCTAACTAAACCCAAAGGATTGGGTGATGGGGGGCGAATTGGGCCTGTCCAATTCGCAGCCCAAGAGTGTAAACCTAGCCCACTTGTAAACCTTGTGTTATATAAACAAGGTTAGACATTAGGGTTTAGGTTAATCAGCCAAAACAGAGTTTGTGAGAATTTCGTGAGAGCATTACTAGCTTGGACGAAATTAGGGTTAGGGATCTTGATTGATTGTAATTCTTGTTTGATAGATAATCAATAAAGATCCGGTTTGAAAGTGAATTGTTGTTTCTGTTTCTACACGTTTTCTGCTAATTCTGATCAAGAGGATTCCGCACTCTTGATTGGAAAGACGATTCTGTGAAGATCCATAACATCAAGGGGACCTACAGGGTTTGGGTTAATCAGCTAATCAGCCAAAACACTTGTGTGAGAGAGTAATTTCGTGAGAGCATACTAGTCTTGGACGAAATTGAGTTGGTTAGGGTTTTAGATTGATTGTAATTCGTGAGATTGATAATCAATAGAAAACCCGGTTTAAAAGTGATTGCTGATTTCTGTTCCTACACGTTTTATGCTAATTCTGATCAAGAGGATTCCGCACTCTTGATTGGAAAGACGATTCTGTGAAGATCCATATACATCAAGGGGACCTACAGGTAGTCTAGGATAGTTACAAGATCATCCCAGATGTCCCTATGTGGCTAAATACTGCCTAGTAAGTCCCTTGTTTCGAAAACCATCTCAATAAGGCGGTGCAACAGGTTGAACAGGCAGCTGTCCATTTTCTGCTGCCAGCGACAGGCTTACGGACCGTAAGCCTAAGCTCTTGCGGTCCGTATGCAGCTCTTGCGGACCGTATGCTTGAACTGATGCGGTCCGTAACCGACCTTTGCTGAAATCGCCCAGGTATGCATCTTACGGACCGTAAGCCTAGGGCCTTACGGTCCGTAACCGTTGACCAGAACCAAAAATTTTAAAAATTTCAAGTTTTGACCATGCAACATCGTGGACTCCGAATTTTCATGCTTTTACTACAGTAGGAGGGTCCCTTGTTCAGCCTTTGCATGCTTTGCATGTCCTTACACCATTTGGCCTCTTGTGACAAGCTTTAGAAGGTGTCGGAACATAGGGACATGAATTCTTATTGAATTTAGTTTCTCAAAACAAGAATCCAACTTTCAAATGTTTACAACATTATTCTAAAAATCAGATTTTCCATATAAGATGGAATTTTATTTATTTAAAACAACCGGCTAATATCAGATGCTTATAATAACGATTTAAGGATCTTGGGATTTATGATTCGGGTCGCTCATAGGTGTTTTAATAACATGTCGCCCTTGGGTCGTTCAGAGGTATCTTTAATAACATAACGCCCTTTTTAAATCCTACCATACATCTTTATTTGACCCGGGTTCCTGACACGTTTGTCTTACATGACACGTGTCTTTATTTTATTGGGCAGGAATTTTCGAGGTGTTACATTAGGACATCAAGCTGGATGATGTTCACAGAGCTTCCTCCGTCTATAAGGATCCTGCGAACAAAGTGGTTAGAAATAAAAAGAGTAATAACAAGACCATCATGATGAGGATCCTGGATGTCAACACGATCATCCTCATCAAAAGTTATAACTTTATCCTTGGTAACACTGGATGTTCGGATGGGTTTGTCTCCATTCTCCATCTTGGTTTCCTTAGCATGTCTTTTGGCTGCTGAAAAGGAAGTACCACAAATGTCTGATCCTCCGGATATAAAGTTTATGACTTGTGCATCTGCTGGGGGAGCAGGAGCTTTTTTCGGGATCCTTTCAGGATCCTGGGTTCTTGACTTCTTTCGTCCCAATAGTTCCTTTAAGTGCCCCTTGCTTAACAAGTAACCAATTTCTTTCCTTAGTGCAATGCACTCTTCGGTGAGATGCCCAAAATCCTCGTGATATGCACACCATTTTGATTTCTCTTTCGTAGCAGCTGGTTTATCACTTTTTCTTGGCCACCTAGCTTTCTCACCTAAATTCTGCATTGCAAGAATCAGTTCATTGTTATCAACAGAAAAATAGTATTCAGAGATTGGAGGATAATCCTCATAATCCTCTTCCTGTTCCACTGCATGCACGTTCTGGTTATCGGATTTGTTGTGGGATTTGAACTTGTTATTCTTGAAGTAGGATCCTTGCTTTTCTTGTTTCGAGGATCATGCTAGCCTTTCCTGGATCCTTTTGTCATCCTCTAATCAGATGAACCTAAGGGCCCTGGTTCTTACTTCATCAAGATTCCTGCATGGTGTCATAACAAGATCATTATAGAATAATGAATCCCTAAGTAAACCCATTTTAAAGGCCTCTACAGCCGTGGCTATATCCAAATTAGGAATATCTAAGGATTCTTTACTAAACTTAGTGATATAATCTCTAAGTGATTCATTTTAACCTTGTGTTACCCTATATAAATCACTAGTTAAGCGTTCAAATTTTCTACTACAAGAAAATTGACTATTTAAGAGCAGATCCTGTGAGTGTGGATCCAAATTCCTTGCATAGACATGCTTCTTTTAACCTCTTAGGAATTGGATTGATCTCCATCCTCTCCCTGTATTGGGCTACATGTTCCTCCGGATCCGTTGAACCATCATATTGCTTCATAGATGGTATCTGAATCTTTTGGGTATCTCAGCATCACATAAGGGTGGTGCAAAACGAGATATCCTATGGATACCGTCTGCGATCTCAGGAATGGGCTTGACCACTCCTGGAACACTGGATATCATATCCTTAAGCTTTTGTAACTCCTTAGCCATGGCTTGGTTGATACCTGTATCCTGCATAAGGCCATGGTTAGTGGTATAAGAATTATTGAAAGTGTTACCTCCCGGTGGATTCAAGTTCGGAATCCCAGATGTGAATCCATATTGTCGAGATTCTGGTATAATTGAAGGACCAGAATAGGCAATGGTTTGCATTGGGATGAAGTCTCCTTGATGGACATCTGAACTTCCAAGCTGCAGGATTTTAAAGGATCCTTGATCCTGAGAAACATTGGATCCTTGATGCACTGTGAATGGGGGTCTTGGAGGATAATCCATGGATCCGAAAACCTGAGAGGATCCTTGAGGCTGAAAGGAGGATCCTTGAACCTGAGAGGAGCCTTGAACCTGAGAGGATCCTTGGACCTGCTGCGTCCCCATGTATCCTCCTGAGCTGACGAAGGATCCTTGATTCTGAGGGAAGGATCCTGCTGGTTGAAAAATAGGATCCTAGAGCCTGAGACGTTGCTGAGGATCCGTAGTGCATTCCTCTTGTTCCACCCAAGTATTGGACATCTAGAGCTGCAGAATGCTGAGAGGTTATGACCGGAGTGTCGAAATTCAAAGACCTAGGCATCAATGGGGAATGATCCTCTGCCGATCTCTTCTGTTTCTTGATATCTCCAATTTCTCTGAGGTCTTTTTGTTAGTCTTATTCTGCTGTTGTATGTGATCCTTCATCTGCAAAATTAAAGTAAAGAGGTCACTAGTAGTAGGAGTATAAGATACAGAAGAAGTTGGAGGTTTTGAGAAAATAGGAGTCGGTCTCTTTTCAGCATTCTTCTGGTATCCAGAAGGTGGTGGAGGCAAAGGTGGAACGCCCTGGGATGAGTCGATTGCTGGCATCGCACTTGAAGTGGTTTTCCCTTGATAAGCCATGCGGTTGAAGGTGATGAACCGAAATGAACGAAATGAGCAAAATTTTCATAATTGAAGCACCAATTGCCCCACGGTGGGCGCCAAACTGTTTTGGTCAAAAATCAAGCCAAGATAATGCAACCAAATCTTTAGATGTGAGGTGTGATGCTTGAATCAATGAACAATATTAAGGATCACTCAGAAATGTAATGAACAAGTGACACAATGATTTATACGAGGAAAAAGCCCTTGATCAAGAGTTGATCTCCGGCATAAAAAACCTCGGGTGATGGAAACTACCGATCACCAACTCAAATTAAACAGAAAATGTATTACAACTTTGGATGATAGCGAGCTTGTTACAAGGATCACTAAAGTGTAAAGTGCAAAAAAGTGTGGAATCGCCGGGCAAACAGTCGATAGCTAATGAGAGCAGTTACGAGTGTGTGTGTGTGTGTTTAGCCAAAAAATAGCCAAGTGTTCTAATCAAGCTCGCTATCCTCGTATAAATTTGGAAAAATATCTAAGCTAACTAACTATCCGCATTTCATGCAAGTCTTCCACGACCTCCATAACGTCTATATTAGTCAAGCACGTGTGGAATAAATAGGGAATATACTCCAGGAATATCTCCAAGACCAAGTCCAAGCACGTACTCCTGCAAAACAACTTCATATTCAAAGCAGACAATCGTTAGTGTAAGGATCACTATGATGATCCTGGATCCTGATCCTACAATACTCTCTGAGGATCACTAATTCAAACAGAATTGAGGATCCCTAAACCCAACAGTAATTGAGGATCACTGATCTTTGGAGAATCCTCCCCTAACAATGAGGCAGAGTATGAGGCCTTGATAGCAGGTTTGCAATTAGCTAACAATGTGAGGATCGGGTATCTTCAAGTATATGTAGATTCTCTATTAATTACTAATCATTATAACGGTTCTTACACTGTCAAAGGTGAAAAACTAGTCAAGTACTTAGAAATAGTCAGGAAATTGGCAGATTCTTTTGCTTTTTTCAATCTATCACAGGTACCCAGGGAAGAAAATGAAGAAGCTCATGCTCTAGCTAATCTTGGATCATCACTGAAGATTCCAGAGGATGTGAAAATACTCATCATCCATGTTTTAACTCCTGCAATTGAGGATCACACAGCTATGGAGATAGTAGAGGATTCTACAATCATACCTAGTGATGGTGCACAGTCAAATTCAGGATCCTAGATCCTTCCAATCATGAGATATATACAACATGGAGAGATTCCTACAGGAAGAAATCCTAAGAGCTTTCAAAGTCAAGGTATCTCAATTTACAATATTAAATAACATGTTATATAAATGATCTCTTGCAGGTCCATATCTAAGGTGCATCGAGGATCCAGAAATCCAAGAAGTTCTGAAGGATTTTCATAAAGGAGATTGTGGAAATCACATTGGGGGCAGAGCACTGTTCTCAAGGATCCTCATAACAGGATATTATTAGCCTACAATGAAGAAGTATGTTGTGGAATATGCAAAGAAGTGTGATGCTTGTCAAAGTCACAGTAATATTCTACACCAACCAGTATAACATCTGCATCCTAAGCAGAAGCTTTTGCTCAAAGTCAGAGAAAAGATGGCCAATTATCAACAAAGAGTAGCTGGAGCTTACAACAAGAATGTCAGGGTCAGAAAATTTTAAGTTGGTGACATGGTATTCCAAAATACCACGAATCTTTCTGATGGCAAGCTAGCACCAAAGTGGGAAGGCCCCTATCTAATTGAAGCTGAATCTGGAAAGGGGGCATATCATTTACTGATAATGGATGGTGATCTCCTACCAAGAGCTTGGAATGCTGTTCATCTCAAAAAATACTTTAAGTAAGAAGGATCAGGGATCCTCAGCGATACCAGTATTCTGATTAAGGATCCGGGATCCTCAAAGGATATATGATTCTACATTTGGTAACACATTACTTTCATCTTCATTCATCTTATACTTATTACTTATCATAAGGCAAAGATGTTAAACATTTAACATCTATTTTCATAAAGTTTAAGCTTTTGCAGAGTTGTTATCATTTTACAAAAGATCAAAGTGGTTGGCCAACTCTCCAAAGTTTATTTGGGCTTGTCCCCGGTTATTTGGGCTTGTCCCCAGTTTTGGGCTTGTCCCCAGTTTGGGCATGTCCCCAGTTCGCCAGTAGCGCACGATGATCCTGGTGCAGTTCAAGCAATGCGACCAGTACCCGCTTTAGGGGCTGACAATTTCATTGTACTGGCTGTATTCAGGATCCTACGTATAATGGTAGACGTACCATACATCCGTTCCTAAGGTTTCTAACGTTTTCACGTTAGCTAAGGTTTCGGCATTTTCATGTCGCTCAAGTTTGGATAGTCGCCAGTGAGGGCCATACTCCAGTTTACACAAGTTTATTTGGGCTTGACCCCAGTTTACATCTGTTTATTTGGGCTTGTCCCCAGTTTGTTGGGCTTGTCCCCAGTTTATTTGGGCTTGTCCCCAGTTTGTTGGGCTTGTCCCCAGTTTATGTGGGCTTGTCCCTAGTTTATTTGGGCTTGTCCCCAGTTTGTTGGGCTTGTCCCCAGTTTATGTGGGCTTGTCCCCTGTTTATTGGGCTTGTCCCCAGTTTATTTGGGCTTGTCCCCAGTTATTATGGGTTCATTCCCAATTATTTGGCTTGGTCCCAAGTTTGTTTTTCTTGCAGGATCTTGGAGCTCTAAAGTTTTACAAGTTCTGACAATAAGGATCCTGGATCCTGGAAACTTTACTTTTCACACATTTTATTCAGTATTAGTTTACAAGGATATAGAATCCTAACTTGGATTCTCTGGTATGTTATATTCTAACTTTTTCTAAGCTGCAAGTTGTCTCTTATCCTTTTTGGTTAAGGATCATTGATCCACATTTGTCCCCACACTTCAAGTTTTTTTTTGTTAAAAGTTTAACATTATCATTAGATTTCCGATAACTTTCCAGTTGTTTGGCGATGATATCTTTGGAAATAGAAAGCATACATGGAAAATAAAAAGGGAAGAAACAACTACAGATGTAGCTAAAAAAGTTTAATGTTATTACCCATTCATTATGTATCAAAATCATCTAGCTTGGATTTCACCAACAAAACTGTGGACCGTCCGCCCAGGCCGGATAAGGCTATCTAACAGTTAAAGTGTCTATGCAGAAATTAAAGTGCAGGAAGGTTAATAGCGAACGGTGTAGAAGGATTCATTCTCCACGAACAGAAGGATCTTCTTGTCTGTAAAGGCACTTGAGGAGTTATTTCTAACTCTATATTTTGCAATGATGATTATAGTAGGTCTTATCAGTGACGACAGGCAGTGTAACGACTAGTTACCAGCAGCAACGGCTAGTCCGCTTCTAACGGGAATATGACAGCTGTGAATATTTATCACAACCGCCATATTGGGGGCAATTGTTAGGGCATGGATTTTGTGCTAAGGATCATCTATCCTAAGACTGGGCATGGATCACGGATCCTTAACGGATGATGCAGGGAGTCTGAGGATCCAGAGTCTGAGGATTCAGGATCCTTAACAGAACTTATAATTTCTAACAATTGTCACGTTTTTAATGTTTTATACGCAGATAATGGACTTAGTGGACTAAATCTCAGCAAGAATCTCGGGAATATTCGTTCAAGATGCCCCACATGTGCTATTTTCACAAGGGTTATGGGAAAAGAACGTGGGGGCTTCCTTATTTTTTGAAAAGTTAGTTGTTAGCAGTTTTTCCTATTATTTTAGGGGATATTGAGCTGAAAAACACATAAGTTTCAACACAACACCTCTGCTACTCGCTCTCAAACACACACACACTAGAATTCGTTGTAACAAGCTCAATATCTTCCAAAGTTGTAATCTTTTTATGCAATATAGTTGGTGATCGGTAGTTTCCATCACCCGAGGTATTTTTATGCCGGAGATCTTCTAATGATCAAGGGCTTTTTCCTCGTATAAATCTTGGTGTTCATCGTTGATTTTTCGTTCATACATTTGTTCATTGATTCAAGCATCATACCTCACAAAATCAGATTTGGTTGCATTATCCTTGTGTGATTTTTGACCAAAACAATAACTTGGTCTTTAACTAGAAGAATCCAGCAAAAAAAGTGGTCCAACCCTTTTCCTCTTGAGAAATCGGGCCATAACTTCTCTATGCATGGTTCTTATCACATATAAATTTGCTTCGTAAGTCCATAAAACAACACTAAATACTTATACAAAATAAACAATTATGTTCAACCAATACCATTGTTAGGGGAAGATTTTCCTGTGATCAGTGATCCTCAATTGCTATCAGGTTTAGGGATCCTTAATTCTGTCTGAATTGGTGATCCTCAGAGAGTATTGTAGGATCAGGATCCAGGATCATTATAGTGATCCTTACACTGACGATTGTCTACTTTGAATATGGGATTGTTTTGCAGGAGTACGTGCTTAGACTTAGTCATGGAGATATTCCTGGAGCATATTCTCTTTTATTGACCATGGTGAATGTTAGGGCTGGATTTTTACTATAAGTGATCCTTATACGTGATCCTGACCAGTGATCCTTGTTTCTTTGGCAGGCAGTGATCCTCAGCCGGACTTCAAGATCAGGATCATGGGACGTTATGGTGATCCTTATACTAACGGTCACCTTCGCTTACTACAATATTGTTTTGCAGGAACATCTAGCAGGATATGCTCTAAAGACCATGATCCAGGGACGCGTCTTCACAAATATGGCAAGAGCTAAATCAGAGATAGACGTTGCACGAAATATGGAAACTTGGCTTGATCTAAGAGCAGCAATTTAGGCTAGATTATCTTTATTTCTAAAGGGGTAATGAGCTGATATTTAGTCATTTTACCTAAAATAGGTCACCCACACATGTATAAGTACCACTCTTCTTCATTCGGAAGAACACACACGACATACGACACAACTCTCAAACACTTAGACACTCAGTGATCCTTGTACTCAGCTCATTATCATCCAAAGTTGTAATCATATTTTTGTTATATTGAAGTTGGTGATCGGTAGTTGCCATCACCCGAGGTTTTTTATGCCGGAGATCATTCATTGATCAAGGGCTTTTTCCTCGTATAAATCATTGTGTCTTTGCATCTTAATCACAGAAGTGATCCTTTACTTTCATAGTTAACCAAGCATCATACCCCGTTTTCATAAAGTTTGGTTACATTATCCTTGTGTGATTTTTGACCAAAACAGTTTGGCGCCCACCGTGGGGCAATTGGTGCTTCATTCATAAGAAAATCTTTTGTTCGAAATCATTTCAAAGAGTTACATGGCTTCATCATTGAAGAACACGTCCACGGCGATGTCTGCGGTCACCTCATCACAGATCACCTTGCCTCCTCCACCGGCAGGATCTCAGAAAAATACTGAGAAGAGATCAACTCCCACTTTCTCTAAACCTCTATCTTCTTCTGCTATGAATTCTTCTATTCCCAGTACTAGTGATGTATTTGCTTTAATTTTGCAGATGAAGGATCGTATGCAGCGGCAAGATGAAACTAACGAAAGGATCCTCAGGGAAATTGGAGATCTCAAAAGACAAAAGAAGCGGCAGAGGATCATTCTCCACTGATCCCCAAATCCTTGAGCTTTGATACTCCAATGATCACTTCCCAGCCATCAGGGATCCCGGACGTGCAAATCACAGGGGAGTCAAGAGGATCACGTCTCAACTCAGCAGCAATGACTCAGACATCAGATTCACATTTTCAGCCAATAGGATCCTATCCTCAGTACATGGGATCCTTCATGAATCCGGGAGCCTATCCGGGGGCACAGCAGTTTCAAGGATCCTACTTTATTCCAGGATCATTCCAGGGCCAAGGATCCTCCTTTGTTCCAGGATCATCCCAGGTTCAAGGATCCTCCTTTGTTCCAGGATCATCCCAGGTTCAAGGATCCTCCTTCGTACCAGGATCCTTACAGATGCCAGGATCCCTAAAAAGTTTGCAAACAGGGAGTCTAGATGTCCATCAAGGGGACTTCATTCCAATGCAGACCATTGCTTCCACTGGTCCCTCCGTTGTTCCAGAATCCCAGCAATATGGATTCCCTAACTTGAACCCAATGGGAGGTAACACTTTAAACAATTATCCTACCACTAACCATGGATTCATGCAGGATACAGGTACCAATCATGCTATGGCCAGGGAGTTGCAGAAGCTAAAAGACATGATCTCAAGTGTTCCAGGGGTAGTCAAGCCTATCCCAGAGATTGCAGATGGAAGCCACAAGGTATCTCGCTTTGCACCACCAATTTGTGATGCAGAGGTACCCAAAAGGTTCCATATCCCTACCATGAAGCTGTATGACGGCACAACGGATCCAGAGGAGCATATAGCACAATACAGGGAAAGGATGGAAATCAATCCTATCCCAGAAAAGTTGAAGGAAGCATGCCTATGTAAAGGATTTGGATCCACTCTAACTGGATCAGCTCTCAAGTGGCTGCTAAGTCTTCCCCCCTACTCTATTACTTCATTTGCTAATTTAGTTAATTTATTCAATAACCAATTCTCTTGTAGTAGAAAATTTGAAAAATTAACTAGCGATTTATACAGGATAACTCAAAATCATAACGAATCATTAAGGGATTATATAACTAAATTTAGTAAAGAATCCTTGGACATTCCCAACTTGGATATGGCTACGGCTGTTGAGGCCTTCAAAATGGGACTGCTTAAGGATTCATTATTCTATGATGATCTTGTTATGACACCATGCAGGAATTTAGATGAAGTGAGAACTCGAGCACTCAGGTTTATCCGGCTAGAGGATGACAAGAGGATCCAGGAAAGACAAGTAGGATCCTCAAAACAAGATAAGCAAGGATCCTCCTTCAAAAGCAACAAGTTCAAATCCTACCATAGAAACGAGAACAAGAATGTGCATGCTGTTGACCAAGAAGAGGATGATGAAGAATATCCTCCAATCTCCGAATATTGTTTTTCCGTCGATAATCATGAACTGATCCTTGCAATGCAGAATCTAGGTGAAAAAGCTAGATGGCCCAGGAAGAATGATAAACCATCCGGGACTAAAGATAAGTCCAAATGGTGTGCATACCATGAGGATTTCGGGCACCTAACTGAAGATTGCATAGCCTTACGAAAAGAAATCGGATACCTGCTAAGCAAGGGGCATCTAAAAGAATTGTTGGGGAGAAAAAAGCAAAGGACCCAGGATCCTGAAAGGATCCCTGAAAAGGCTCCAGCACCTCCGGCAAACGCACAAGTGATTAACTTCATATCCGGAGGATCAGACATTTGTGGTACATCCTTCTCAGCGGCAAAAAGACATGCAAAAGAATCAAAAATGGATAATGGAGAAAGGCCTATTAGAACCTCAAGTGTCTCAGAAGGGAAGATGATAACATTTGATGAGGATGATCGCGTTAATGTTCAGGATCCTCACCATGATAGCTTAGTTATCACTCTCTTTATCTCTAACCATTTTGTCCGCAGGATCCTTATTGACGGAGGGAGCTCAGTGAACATTATCCAGCTTGATGTCTTGAAGAAGATGGGAATCCCAGAATCAGACATCACACCAAGATCCTCCGTGCTTGTAGGATTCAGTGGGGAAACGAAGAAAACTCTGGGGGACATCAAACTCCCAATCTACGTGGAAGGATTACATAATTACCAAAAATTTTGTGTTATTGACTGTTTATCTTGTTGCAACGTTATCCTTGGCAGGCCTTGGATACATGACATGAAAGCAGTTCCATCTACCTACCATCAATGCGTGAAGCTCCCCAGCCCATGGGGGATAATCAAGATCGACAGTGATCAGCAAGAGGCTAAGGATTGCTATACCTCATCCATGAAGCCAACCTCGAAGCCAAGGGAGCAATAGCAATTACAGTATCCTCCGAGGAATGTCTTGGAGGCAAGGGAACAGGATGTAGATGAAATCCTCTTGGATCCTAGTGATCCTGAATCAAAAATCTATATCGGATCAGGGATCCTTGGCAAGATGAAAGAAGACATAATATCCTTCCTCAAAAGAAGAAAATCTACCTTTGCATGGAAACATGAAGATATGACAGGTATATCTAAGGATATTATTACTCACAAACTTGGCATTGACAGGTCTATCAAACCAATCCATCAAAAAAGGAGGAAGTTTGCACCAGAAAGGAATGCCATTATCCAAGAAGAAGTAGAGAGACTACTTCGAGCAGGTATGATCAGAGAGGTAAAGTATCCAAAATGGTTAGCCAATGTGGTCGTTGTCCAAAAGAAAAACGGAAAGTGGAGGGTATGTGTCGATTTCACTGATTTGAATAAGGCATGTCCCAAGGATCCTTTCCCGTTACCCCACATTGACTCTATGGTGGATGCAACAGCGGGGCATGAACTGTTAACCTTTATGGATGCATCATCTGGATTTCAACAAATCCAAATGGAACCATCTGACCAAGAGGATACAGCCTTTATGACCCCAACCGGTTTATATTGTTATATTGCCATGCCTTTTGGACTAAGAAATGCAGGTGCAACATATCAAAGGCTGGTAAATATGATGTTCAAGGATCAAATTGGAAAAACTATGGAGGTGTACATAGATGATATGGTGGTCAAGTCAAAGAAAGCTGAGGATCACCTAAAGGACTTAGAAGAAGCATTCGATATCCTTGATCATTACAACATGAAACTTAATCCTTCAAAATGCCATTTTGGTGTTAAGGCAGGAAAGTTCTTAGGATACATGGTAACCCAGAGGGGCATTGAAGCAAGCCCGGAACAAATCAAAGCATTAATAAATATCAAATCTCCTGCCAATGCCAAGGATGTTCAAAGACTGACAGGCAGGATAGCAGCCTTGAACAGATTCATATCGAAATCCTCAGAAAAATGCAAAGAATTCTACGATATCCTAAGAAAGAATAAGAAGTTCGAATGGACTGAGAAGCATGAGAATGCTTTACAAGCCCTAAAAGAGTATATGTCCTCAGCACCAGCATTAGCAAAACCGGAAAAAGGAGATGTGTTATCCTTATATCTGGCGGTATCCTCAACCGCTGTAAGTGCTGTCCTTGTTAAGGATCACGAAGGTACACAATATCCTATCTACTATGTAAGTAAAAGTCTACTTGATGCCGAATCCAGGTACTCACACCTCGAAAAACTCATCCTTGCATTAATCATAGCATCCACTAAGTTAAGGCATTATTTTGAAACCCATACTATTGTTGTTAAAACTAATTTTCCAATTAAGAATGTCCTCAGGAAACCGGATATGTCAGGGAGAATGGCTAAGTGGGCAGTGAAGCTTAGTGCCCATGATATAAGATACGAACCGAGAACAGCCATTAAATCTCAAGCACTAGCAGACTTTGTGGCTGATTTCAGTAGTGATCTACAAAAGGAAGCAGAATTGGAGGTCCAGCAGCTGGATGAGACCAAGGATCCTTGGATCCTGCACACTGACGGATCCTCAAATATCAAAGGCACAGGGCTAGGGATCCTACTAAAATCGCCACAGGGGGACATAATACCCCACTCCATAGCCTGTGAATTCCAAGCAACTAACAATGAGGCTGAATATGAAGCCTTAATTGCTGGCTTACAGATTGCTAAGGATATGGGGGTAAGATATCTCGAAGTATATGTAGATTCATTATTGATCACCAATCACTTTAATGGATCCTATGCTGTTAAAGGTGAAAAACTAACCAAATATTTAGAGATAGTCAAAGAATTGGCGCTCTCTTTTGTTTCTTTTAGCTTAACACAGGTACCAAGGGAGGATAACACGGAAGCTGATGCATTGGCCAACCTAGGATCATCCTTAAAAGTTCCAGAAGACATAAGTATCCCTATCATCCATATCCTGGCTCCTGCTATCGAAAATCAAGTAGCCATGGAAATAGAAGAGGATACTGCAGTAATCCCTAGTGAAGAAGCTCAATCTTATTCAGGATCATGGATCCCACCAATCATGAAATACTTGCAAAACGGAGAGATCCCAATGGGAGAAAATCCTAGAGCTTTCAGGATCAAGGTATCTCAATTTACAATCTTAAATAATATGCTATATAAACGATCCCTTGCAGGACCATATTTAAGATGTATTGAGGGTCCTGAAATTGAAGAAGTGTTGAGGGACTTCCATGAAGGAGATTGTGGAAACCACACTGGGGGCAGGGCATTATTCTCAAGGATCCTTAGAACAGGATACTACTGGCCAACCATGAAAAGGGACGCCATAGAGTATGCTAAGAGATGTGATCCTTGCCAAAGACATAGCAATATCCTTCACCAACCAGCTGAATTACTACACCCCATACCATCCTCTTGGCCATTCATGAGATGGGGAATGGATATAGTTGGCAAGCTCCCTAAAGCACCTGGTGGAAAAGTATTTATGCTTGCCATGACTGACTATTTTTCCAAGTGGATAGAAGCTGAAGCCTTCGCTCAAGTCAGAGAAAAGGAAGTCATATCCTTCATTAAAAGAAACATTATAACTAGATTTGGCATTCCCTCTGAAATTGTATGTGATAATGGCTCCCAATTCATTGGAAGCAGAACCACTAACTTTTGTGACAGTTGGGGAATCAAGATGATCACATCAACACCAGTTCACCCACAAGCCAATGGTCAAGCAGAATCATCCAACAAGATCATCATCAACAATCTGAAGAAGAAGCTAGGATCCAAGAAAGGGAAATGGGCAGAAGAGTTACCTTATGTGCTATGGGCTGATAGGACAACTCCCAAGAATGCCACCGGTCAGACACCCTTCTCTTTAGTATTTGGGGCAGAAGCAGTGATCCCAACAGAGATGGTGATCCCAACTGCTAGAACAAGTGCTCGTGATCCTGAAGAAAATGCTACAATCCTGGCTCAGGATTTGGATACTATTGAGGAAAACAGGGATCTAGCCAGGATAAGGATGGCAAGCTACCAACAAAAGATGGCTGGTGCCTACAACAAGAATGTCAGGATAAGGAAGTTCCAAGTCGGAGATATGGTGTTAAGAAAAGCATTTCAAAATACTATCAATCCTGCTGACGGGAAGTGTTTTGGTCAAAAATCACACAAGGATAATGTAACCAAACTTTATGAAAACGGGGTATGATGCTTGGTTAATTATGAAAGTAAAGGATCACTTCTGTGATGAAGATGCAAAGACACAATGATTTATACGAGGAAAAAGCCCTTGATCAATGTATGATCTCCGGCATAAAAAACCTCGGGTGATGGCAACTACCGATCACCAACTTCAATATAATAAAAATGTAGTTACAACTTTGGATGATAATGAGCTGAGTACAAGGATCACTATTGTCTGAGTGTGTGAGAGTTGCCGTATATGTTGTGTGTTCTTCCGAATGAGGAAGAGTGGTACTTATATATGTGTAGGTGACCTATTTTAGGTAAAATGACTAAATATCAGCTCATTACCCCTTTAGAAATAAAGATAATCTAGCCTAAATTGCTGCCCTTAGATCAAGCCATGTTTCCATATCCGGCACAACGTTCATCTTTAATTCAGCTCTTGCCATATTTGTAAAAGCGCGTTCCTGGATCATGATATGTAGGGCATATCCTGCTAGATGTTCCTGCAAAATAATATTGTAGTAATCGAAAGTGACCGTTAGTATAAGGATCACCTCAATGTCCCGTGATCCTGATCCTGAGGTCCGGCTGAGGATCACTGCCTGCCAAAGAAATAAGGATCACTGGTTAGGATCACGTATAAGGATCATTCATAGTAAAAATCCAGCCCTAACAATTGCCCCCAAAATATAAGGAGTTAAATGTAAATAGATGAGTTATATTTTGTTTTGAGCTTATCTCTAACGGACGATTCCGATTTACTAGCCGTTGCACATGGACTAGCCGTTATGATATTTACGTCACTGATGTGACAATCCCTGCGAATCATCATTATAAATAGGAGATAGGGTTAGGATCATTTTGTATTTAAATTCGAAGTATCTCCCTTTATAATCGTCACCGAAGGCTTGATCAGGTATCATTTTCTTCTTTCTCTTCTTTGCTCTGTTCTTTCTTACTTTTACCCTGTTTTCGTCTCGAACATGCTTCTTCGGAATTCACCGCACAAAGGCTCTAAGAAGGATAGTCCCTTGAAAAGCCAGGGGATTATCAAGGATTCTCCTATGGAGAGGTGCTGTTTTACCGATACCCAGATAGACAAGATTCGCCATTGCTTCCCGGTGAATGTTGTTTTTAAGTCTTTTGATCCTACTGCTTTGAGTGATTTTGTTTCGGACACTTGGGTGGCCTTTCCTGCTACTCCTTTCCTCATCGGGTATTCATATCCTTTTCCGACATTTACCCAATCCTTCTTTTCTCTTACCGGCATCTCATATATCCAAGCTATGCCGATGATCTGGAGGGTTCTATATACCTTCGAGAGGATCATCGAGCAAGAAGGGATTGATTTGGGGATGTCAGAGTTAGCTGAGCTCTATGATCTCACCACCTTTGGTTCTCACCGGTACTTGTTGAAACGGAAAGCTGGGGAGGATCATCCAATCTTCAAGGTTACCAAGAATGATACCAACTGGAAACGTCGATTTTTCTTTGTTAAGAGGGGTTCCATCCCGGATGGGAAGGATCTGCCCAAGGAATGGGCCACTCATGGTAGGGTAGAGGATCCTTGAAGGATCACTATCAGTCCTGTCTCTTATGATGAGGATCACTGATGTCTTTTCTTTTTTTGCAGCTATCTCTGTTGCTCACTTAGAGTTGACCCCTGCTGCCAAAGAAAGAGTGTTAGCCTTCAAGAAGCTTAATCCTGAAGTCAGAAGCTTCCAAATCATTATCCAAGATTCTCAAGAGGTATCCTCTGCATCTGCCACAATGTCAAGTAAGTATCCTCATAGAAAATAAGTTTTATGTGAAAGTATTTAATTTAACAAGGGAACTTATCTTGTTTTTGAATTGTGTAGGTGCCGGAAAGTCTGCCAGGTCCGTTAAATCTGCCTCCAAGTTTGGGATCAGTGATCTTGCCAATGTCACGTCCTCGAAGAAGAAGGCTCCTGCTGCCAGCCCTTCAGTCTCAGCCCCTAAAGCACCTGCCCGAGGCAAAGGGAAAAAGAGGAAGGCTTCAGATGACCTTCAGGGATTTCCTCTTCTCCGTCAGCAATTCCTTGACTATTTTGATGAGGTTAGGATCACTGCCCCTGTTAATTGTCTTCGACAAGTCCGAGGATCACATGTGTCTGATGTTGCTTTCCTGTTGTCTTCTTTAGAAATTCTCCGAAATGGAGACTTACGTCAATCAGGTTGAGGATCAGGATCGTCAAATTGCTGACCTTCAACAGACGTGTGGGCTGAAGGATCTTAAGATTGCCGATCTTGAGAAGGAGATCCGGGCAGTCAAAGATGAGGCTGTTAAAGCGTTGATCAAGTTTGATTATGAGAAGCATGACATTACCCAAGACGCTAAGGTCTCTGCCGCGGTAACCATGTACAAGATACAACTGCAGATGGCTACGGAGGCTCAGGATCCTTCCTTTGACAGGAGCACATGGGATGTTGAGTGTTGGAAGGCAAGGCTAGCAGAATTGGAAGATGATGATGATGCTGAGGACATCCCAATGTTGGAGGGAGGTGATGCTGACAAGGATCAGGGTGGAGAAGCTGGTGGTGATGGAGCAGCGAAGAAGTAAGCTGCATGATTGGGCGATGATGGATATTTCGAGACTAGGCCGGAGCCCAATTTTTTAGGATTGGTAGTGGTTTTTTGTGGTTGTTGATGCTTGAAACAATTATGGTCTGTAATCTCTGAACAATAGTTTCTTAGGGTTAAGGATCCTGGATCCTTTGAACAATAGGTAGGATTACACATGGTGGAGGGATCCTCTGTTTGGGGGATGAAGCCGTTGTGATCCTGCCGCCTTTTAATTTCCCTGCAATACTTTTGAACCTATTATCATGGACACCCTTTACCTACCCCAGCGGACGGGCCACGTATTGCTGGTAGATGCTTTGGGTAGGTAATTTTGACAACTTTTTGAAAGGGTTAAAGATCCTTTTGTTTAATAAATAAAATCTTAAACTTCTGTCGCTTATCTTGTGTTATTATCCTTTTTGATTTTCAATTGTTTTGACACATGTTTGTTTGAAAAGTTGAGCAAATTATGTTTAAGAAATTTAGGATATGATCCTGGATCAAATATCCTATAATCGAAAGTTTTCAAGATAGTTTATTTTAAGGATCATAGGTTCAGTTGTCAAGGTCTAAAGGTTATTCAAATGAATAATGAAATTAAAAGTAGTTAAGGATCATACCTGAGGATCCAAGTTAGGATCCTAACCTTTAATCAGGATAACCATAAGTAAAAATCTTAATGAACAATAAGGATTAAGGATCCTTAATTGTTTAACTTCGAAAACCTGAAAAATGGAGTATAACTTGGGACTAAGCCAATATAAAAGATAAGTTAGTAACTAGGGACAGGCCCAAAGGATAACTGGGGACAAGCCCAAAGGGTAACTGGGGACAATCCCAAAGGATCACTGGGGACAAGCCCATAGGATAACTGAGAATGATCCCGGAAGATCACTGGGGACAAGCCCATAGGATAACTGGGGACAAGCCCAAAGGATCGTATGTAAACTGGAGTATGGCCCTTTCTGGCAACTATCCAAACTTAGTGACATGAAAATGTCAAAACCTTAGCTAACGTGAAAACGTTAGAAACCTTAGGAACGGATGTATGGTGCGTCCACCATTATACGTAGGATCCCAAGTATAGCCAGTACGATGAGGTCGCCAGCCCCGAAAATGGGTACTGATCCCAAAGACATGAACTATATCAGGATCATCGTGCGCTGCTGGCGGAAACTGGGGATAATCCCAAGGATAACTGGGGTTGTACCCAAGGATCTGTGGTGCTTTTGGAGATCTTTGACGATTTGCTGAAGATACCTGAACTATCATAACTCAAATGGTTTGTGAGTAGAGGATGAAGGATACATGATCCTTATCCTTAGGCAAAAAGTAAGAAAATGCAATAGTTTTAGGATAAGCATATTACCAGAATGAGGATCATCAATGGCACCGGGATCCTTCAAGGATACTCCAATGTAAGGATCACATGCATGAAGGATCATGTTCACATGAAATATTTCTTTAAGTGAACAGCATTCCATGCTCTTGGCAACAAGTTCCCTTCCATGGTTAGCAGCCTGTATGCCCCCTTTCCTGCTTCGGCTTCAATTAAGTAGGGACCTTCCCATTTTGGTGCTAGCTTCCCGTCAGCAGGATTAATAGTATTTTGAAATGCTTTTCTTAATACCATATCTCCGACTTGGAACTTCCTTATCCTGACATCTTTGTTGTAGGCACCAGCCATTCTTTGTTGGTAGCTTGCCATCCTTATTCTGGCTAGATCCCTGATTTCCTCAATAGTATCCAAATCCTGAGCTAGAGTTGCATCATTTTCTTCAGGATCACGAGCACTTGTTCTAGCAGTTGGGATCACCATTTCTGTTGGGATCACTGCTTCTGCCCCAAATACTAAAGAGAAAGGTGTTTGACCAGTGGCGTTTTTGGGAGTTGTCCTATCAGCCCATAGCACATAAGGCAATTCTTCTGCCCATTTCCCTTTCTTGGATCCTAGCTTTTTCTTCAGATTGTTGATGATGATCTTATTGGATGATTCTGCTTGACCATTGGCTTGTGGATGAACTGGTGTTGATGTTATCATCTTGATTCCCCAACTGTCACAAAAGTTAGTGGTTCTCCTTCCAATGAATTGAGAACCATTATCACATATAATTTCAGAGGGAATGCCAAATCTGGTTATAATGTTTCTTTTGATAAAAGATATAACTTCCTTCTCTCTGACTTGAGCAAAGGCTTCAGCTTCTATCCACTTGGAAAAATAGTCAGTCATGGCAAGCATAAATACTTTTCCACCAGGTGCTTTAGGAAGCTTGCCAACTATATCCATTCCCCATCTCATGAATGGCCAAGAGGATGGTATGGGGTGTAGTAATTCAGCTGGCTGGTGAAGGATATTGCTATGTCTTTGGCAAGGATCACACTTCTTAGCATACTCTATAGCATCCCTTTTCATGGTTGGCCAGTAGTATCCTGTTCTAAGGATCCTTGAGAATAATGCCCTGCCCCCAGTGTGGTTTCCACAATCTCCTTCGTGGAAGTCTCTCAACACTTCTTCAATTTCAGGATCTTCAATACATCTTAAATATGGTCCTGCAAGGGATCGTTTATATAGCACATTTTTTAAGATTGCAAATTGAGATACCTTAATCCTGAAAGCTCTAGGATTTTCTCCCGTTGGAATCTCCCCATGTTGCAAGTATCTCATGATTGGTGAGATCCATGATCCTGAATAAGATTGGGCTTCTTCACTAGGGATCATTGCAGTATCCTCTTCTATTTCCATGGCCACCTGATTTTCAATAGCAGGAGCCAGGATATGGATGATAGGGATACTTATATCTTCTGGAATCTTCAAGGATGATCCTAGGTTGGCCAATGCATCAGCTTCCGTGTTATCCTCCCTTGGTACCTGTGTTAAGCTAAAAGAAACAAAAGAGAGTGCCAATTCTTTGACTATCTCTAAATATTTTGTTAGTTTTTCACCTTTAACAGCATAGGATCCGTTAAAGTGATTAGTGATCAATAATGAATCTACATATACTTTGAGATACTTTACCCCCATATCCTTAGCAATTTGTAAGCCAGCAATTAAGGCTTCATACTCAGCCTCATTGTTAGTTGCTTGGAATTCACAGGCTATGGAGTGGGGTATTATGTCCCCCTGTGGCGATTTTAGTAGGATCCCTAGCCCTGTGCCTTTGATATTTGAGGATCCGTCAGTGTGTAGTATCCAAGGATCCTTGGTCTCATCCAGCTGCTGAACCTCCAATTCTGCTTCTATTTGTAGATCACTACTGAAATCAGCCACAAAGTCAGCTAGTGCTTGAGATTTAATAGCTGTTCTTGGTTCGTATCTTATATCATGGGCACTAAGCTTTACTGCCCACTTAGCCATTCTCCCTGACATATCTGGTTTCCTGAGGACATTCTTAATTGGAAAATTAGTTTTAACAATAATAGTATGGGTTTCAAAATAATGCCTTAACTTAGTGGATGCCATGATTAATGCAAGGATAAGTTTTTCGAGGTGTGAGTACCTGGATTCGGCATCAAGTAAACTTTTACTTACATAGTAGATAGGATATTGTGTACCTACATGATCCTTGACAAGGACTGCACTTACAGCGGTTGAGGATACCGCCAGGTACAAGGATAACACATCTCCTTTTTCCGGTTTTGCTAGTGCTGGTGCTGAGGACATATATTCTTTGAGGGCTTGTAGAGCGTTCTCATGTTTCTCAGTCCATTCAAACTTCTTATTCTTCCTTAGGATATCGTAGAATTCTTTACATCTTTCTGAGGATTTCGATATGAACCTGTTCAAAGCTGCTATCCTGCCTGTTAGTCTTTGGACATCCTTGGCATTGGCAGGAGATTTGATATTTATTAATGCTTTGATTTGTTCCGGGCTTGCTTCAATGCCCCTCTGGGTTACCATGTATCCTAAGAACTTTCCTGCCTTAACACCAAAATGGCATTTTGAAGGATTAAGTTTCATGTTGTACTGATCAAGGATATCGAATGCTTCTTCTAAGTCCTTTAGGTGATCCTCAGCTTTTTTTGATTTGACCACCATATCATCTATGTACACCTCCATAGTTTTTCCAATTTGATCCTTGAACATCATATTTACCAGTCTTTGATATGTTGCACCTGCATTTCTTAGTCCAAAAGGCATGGCAATATAACAATATAAACCGGTTGGGGTCATAAAGGCTGTATCCTCTTGGTCAGATGGTTCCATCTGGATTTGTTGGAACCCAGATGATGCATCCATAAAGGTCAACAGTTCATGCCCCGCTGTTGCATCCACCATGGAGTCAATGTGGGGTAATGGGAAAGGATCCTTGGGACATGCCTTATTCAAATCAGTGAAATCGACACATACCCTCCACTTTCCGTTTTTCTTTTGGACAACAACCACATTGGCTAACCATTTTGGATACTTTACCTCTCTGATCATACCTGCTCGAAGTAGCCTTTCTACTTCTTCTTGGATAATGGCATTCCTTTCTGGTGCAAACTTCCTCCTTTTTTGATGGATTGGCTTGATAGACCTGTCAATGCCAAGTTTGTGAGTAATAATATTCTTAGATATACCTGTCATATCTTCATGCTTCCAAGCAAAGGTAGATTTTCTTCTTTTGAGGAAGGATATCATATCTTCTTTCATTTTGCTAAGGATCCCTGATCCGATATAGATTTTTGATTCAGGATCACTAGGATCCAAGAGGATTTCATCTACATCTTGTTCCCTCGCCTCCAAGACGTTCCTCGGAGGATACTGTAATTGCTATTGCTCCCTTGGCTTCGAGGTTGGCTTCATGGATGAGGTATAGCAATCCTTAGCCTCTTGCTGGTCACTGTCGATCTTGATTATCCCCCATGGGCTGGGGAGCTTCACACATTGATGGTAGGTAGATGGAACTGCTTTCATGTCATGTATCCAAGGCCTGCCAAGGATAACGTTGCAACAAGATAAACAGTCAATAACACAAAATTTTTGGTAATTATGTAATCCTTCCACGTAGATTGGGAGTTTGATGTCCCCCAGAGTTTTCTTCGTTTCTCCACTGAATCCTACAAGCACGGAGGATCTTGGTGTGATGTCTGATTCTGGGATTCCCATCTTCTTCAAGACATCAAGCTGGATAATGTTCACTGAGCTCCCTCCGTCAATAAGGATCCTGCGGACAAAATGGTTAGAGATAAAGAGAGTGATAACTAAACTATCATGGTGAGGATCCTGAACATTAACGCGATCATCCTCATCAAATGTTATCATCTTCCCTTCTGAGACGCTTGAGGTTCTAATAGGCCTTTCTCCATTATCCATTTTTGATTCTTTTGCATATCTTTTGGCCGCTGAGAAGGATGTACCACAGATGTCTGATCCTCCGGATATAAAGTTGATCACTTGTGCATTTGCCGGAGGTGCTGGGGCTTTTTCGGGGATCCTTTCAGGATCCTGGGTCCTTTGCTTTTTTTCTCCCCAGTAATTCTTTTAGATGCCCCTTGCTTAACAGGTATCCAATTTCCTTTCTTAAGGCTATGCAATCTTCAGTCAGATGGCCGAAATCCTCATGGTATGCACACCATTTGGACTTGTCTCTAGTCCCGGATGGTTTATCATTCTTCCTGGGCCACCTAGCCTTTTCACCTAGATTCTGCATTGCAAGGATTAGTTCATGATTATCAACGGAAAAACAATATTCTGAGATTGGAGGATATTCTTCATCATCCTCTTCTTGGTCGACAGCATGCACGTTCTTGTTCTCGTTTCTATGGTAGGATTTGAACTTGTTGTTTTTGAAGGAGGATCCTTGCTTATCTTGTTTTGAGGATCCTACTTGTCTCTCCTGGATCCTCTTGTCATCCTCTAGCCGGATAAACCTGAGTGCTCGAGTTCTTACTTCATCTAAATTCCTGCAAGGTGTCATAACAAGATCATCATAGAATAATGAATCCTTAAGAAGTCCCATTTTGAAGGCTTCAACAGCCGTAGCCATATCCAAGTTGGGAATATCCAAGGATTCTTTACTAAATTTAGTTATATAATCCCTTAATGATTCATTATGATTTTGAGTTATCCTGTACAAATCGCTAGTTAATTTTTCAAATTTTCTACTACAAGAGAATTGGTTATTGAATAAATTAACTAAATTAGCAAATGAAGTAATAGAGTAAGGGGGAAGACTTAGCAGCCACTTAAGAGCTGATCCAGTTAGAGTGGATCCAAATCCTTTACATAGGCATGCTTCCTTCAACTTTTCTGGGATAGGATTGATTTCCATTCTTTCCCTGTATTGTGCTATATGCTCCTCTGGATCCGTTGTGCCATCATACAGCTTCATGGTAGGGATATGGAACCTTTTGGGTACCTCTGCATCACAAATTGGTGGTGCAAAGCGAGATACCTTGTGGCTTCCATCTGCAATCTCTGGGATAGGCTTGACTACCCCTGGAACACTTGAGATCATGTCCTTTAGTTTCTGTAGTTCCCTGGCCATAACATGATTGGTACCTGTATCCTGCATAAATCCAAGGTTAGTAGTAGGATAATTATTTAAAGTGTTACCTCCCATTGGGTTCAGGTTAGGGAATCCACATTGCTGGGATTCTGGGACAACGGAGGGACCAGTGGAAGCAATGGTCTGCATTGGAATGAAGTCCCCTTGATGGACATCTAGACTCCCTGTTTGCAAACTTTTTAGGGATCCTGGCATCTGTAAGGATCCTGGTATCTGGGATGATCCTGGAACGAAGGAGGATCCTTGAACCTGGGATGATCCTGGAACAAAGGAGGATCCTTGGCCCTGGAATGATCCTGGAATAAAGTAGGATCCTTGAAACTGCTGTGCCTCCGGATAGGCTCCCGGATTCATGAAGGATCCCATGTACTGAGGATAGGATCCTATTGGCTGAAAATGTGAATCTGATGTCTGAGTCATTGCTGCCGAGTTGAAACGTGATCCTCTTGACTCCCCTATGATTTGTACGTCCGGGATCCCTGATGGCTGGGAAGTGATTATTGGAGTATCGAAGCTCAAGGATTTGGGCATCAGTGGAGAATGATCCTCTGCCGCTTTCTTTTGTCTTTTGAGATCTCCAATTTCCCTGAGGATCCTTTCGTTGGTTTCATCTTGCCGCTGCATACGATCCTTCATCTGCAAAATTAAAGCAAATACATCACTAGTACTGGGAATAGAAGAATTCATAGCAGAAGAAGATAGAGGTTTAGAGAAAGTGGGAGTTGATCTCTTCTCAGTATTTTTCTGAGATCCTGCCGGTGGAGGAGGCAAGGTGATCTGTGATGAGGTGACCGCAGACATCGCCGTGGACGTGTTCTTCAATGATGAAGCCATGTAATTCTTTGAAACGATTTCGAACAAAAGATTTTCTTATGAATGAAGCACCAATTGCCCCACGGTGGGCGCCAAACTGTTTTGGTCAAAAATCACACAAGGATAATGTAACCAAACTTTATGAAAACGGGGTATGATGCTTGGTTAATTATGAAAGTAAAGGATCACTTCTGTGATGAAGATGCAAAGACACAATGATTTATACGAGGAAAAAGCCCTTGATCAATGTATGATCTCCGGCATAAAAAACCTCGGGTGATGGCAACTACCGATCACCAACTTCAATATAATAAAAATGTAGTTACAACTTTGGATGATAATGAGCTGAGTACAAGGATCACTATTGTCTGAGTGTGTGAGAGTTGCCGTATATGTTGTGTGTTCTTCCGAATGAGGAAGAGTGGTACTTATACATGTGTAGGTGACCTATTTTAGGTAAAATGACTAAATATCAGCTCATTACCCCTTTAGAAATAAAGATAATCTAGCCTAAATTGCTGCCCTTAGATCAAGCCATGTTTCCATATCCGGCACAACGTTCATCTTTAATTCAGCTCTTGCCATATTTGTAAAAGCGCGTTCCTGGATCATGATATGTAGGGCATATCCTGCTAGATGTTCCTGCAAAATAATATTGTAGTAATCGAAAGTGACCGTTAGTATAAGGATCACCTCAATGTCCCGTGATCCTGATCCTGAGGTCCGGCTGAGGATCACTGCCTGCCAAAGAAATAAGGATCACTGGTTAGGATCACGTATAAGGATCATTCATAGTAAAAATCCAGCCCTAACAGGAAGCTAGCACCAAAATGGGAAGGTCCCTACTTGATTGAAGCTGAAGCAGGAAAGGGGGCATACAGGTTGCTAACCATGGAAGGAAACTTGTTACCAAGAGCCTGGAATGCTGTTCACTTAAAGAAATATTTCATGTGAACATGATCCTTCCTGCATGTGATCCTTACATTGAAGTATCCTTGAAGGATCCTGGAGATATCGGTGATCCTTACTCTGGTAATATGCTTATCCTAAAACTATTGCATTTTCTTACTTTTTGCCTAAGGATAAGGATCAGGTATCCTTCATCCTCTACTCACAAACCATTTGAGTTATGATAGTTCAGGTATCTTCAGCAAATCGTCAAAGATCTCCAAAAGCACCACAGATCCTTGGGTACAACCCCAGTTATCCTTGGGATTATCCCCAGTTTCCGCCAGCAGCGCACGATGATCCTGGTATAGTTCACGTCTTTGGGACCAGTACCCACTTTCGGGGCTGACAACCTCATCGTACTGGCTATATTTGGGATCCTACGTATAATGGTGGACGCACCATACATCCGTTCCTAAGGTTTCTAACGTTTTCACGTTAGCTAAGGTTTTGACATTTTCATGTCACTAAGTTTGGATAGTTGCCAGAAAGGCCATACTCCAGTTTACGTACGATCCTTTGGGCTTGTCCCCAGTTATCTTTTTGGGCTTGTCCCCAGTGATCCTCCGGGATCATCCCAGTGATCCTTTGGGCTTGTCCCCAGTTATCTTTTTGGGCTTGTCCCCAGTGATCCTCTGGGATCATTCTCAGTTATACTTTGGGCATGTCCCCAGTTACTAATTTATCTTTTACATTGGCTTAGTCATATCTCACTTTTCAGGTTTTGGAAGTCTAAACATATAAGGGTCCTTAATCCTTATTAATTATCAAAGTCTTATCTATGATTGTCTTGATTGAAGGTTAGGATCCTAACGTGGATCCTCAGGTATGATCCTTGACTATTTTTGATTATACTCTTTATCCTAACCAACCCTTATACTTTGACAACCGAACCAATGATCCTTGAACTAAAACACTTTGAGAATTTTCAATATGAGGATATTTGATCCAGGATCATAACCTAAGTTTATTAAACACTTTGTCAACTCTTGTTATTTTAACAAATATAGCAATTGAGAAATGAGAGGATTATTGAAGGATAACAACACAAGATAAGCCAGAAAGATTAAAGTTATATTATTAAACAAAAGGATCATCAACCCTTTCAAAAAGTTGTCAAAATTGCCAACCCACATTTCTACCAGCAAAACGTGGCCCGTCCACATGGGTTGGCAAAGGGTGTCCATTGTCTATGCGGTCTTAGCATTTTTTGCAGGAAAGTAAAAGCGGAAGGATCACAAAGGCTTCATCCCCCAAACAGAGGATCCCTCCACCTTTTGTAATCCTACCCATTGTTCAAAGGATCCAGGATCCTTAACCCTAAGAAACTATTGTTCAGAAATACAAACCATAATTGTTCACAAACACCACTACCACAAAAAACCACTACCAATCCTAAAAATTGGGCTCCGGCCTAGTCTCGAAATATCCATCATCGCCCAATCATGCAGCCTACACCTTCGCTGCTTCATCACCACCAGCATCTCCACCTTGATCCTTTCTCAGCATCACCACCTTCCAGCATGGGGATCTACTCAGCCTCATCCTCGTCCTCCAGGTCTGCCAGCCTTGCCTTCCAACCTTCAACATCCCACGAGCCTTTGTCAAAGGTAGGATCCTGAGCCTCCTCGGCCATCTGAAGTTGAATCTTATACATAGCAATTGCCGCGGAGACCTTAGCATCTTGGGTGATCTCCTGCTTCTCGTTATCCATATCAATCAACCTCTGAGCAGCCTCAGCCTTCATGACCCGGAGTTCCTTCTCAAGATCTCCTATCTTGAGATCCTTAAGCACGCCCATTTGTTGAAGGTCAGCAATCTGGCTCTCCTGGTCCTCAACATTGCCAAGATAAGTTTCAATCTCAGCAAGTTTCTGCAAACAAGAGAATAAAGACAAGCTCAGACTCAGGTGATCCTCAAGAAAAGCAGGATACACAAACAGGATATGATAGGCGGATAACCTACAGGGGCAGTGATCCTTACCTCATTCACGTAGTCGAGGAATTGCTGACGAGGAGGGGAAATCCCTGTAGATCTTCAGTAGTCTTCCTCTTCTTCCCCTTGCCCCGGATAGACGCTTTGGGAGCTGAGACTGAAGGACTGGCAGCGGGAGCCTTCTTCTTTGAAGACGTGACATTGGCAAGATCACTGATCCCAATTTGGAGGCTGATTTAACGGACCTGGCAGATTTTCCAGCACCTACACAATCAAAAAAAAAAACAAGATAAGTTGCTTTATTAATCAAACAATCCTACATATAATTTATTTTCTGTAAGGATACTTACTTGACATAGTGGCAGATGCAGAGGATACTTCTTGAGAATCTTGGATGGTGACTTGGAAGCTTCTGACTTCAGGATCAAGCTTTTTAAAAGCTAACACTCTTTCTCTGGCAGCAGGGGTCAACTTTAAGTGAGCAACGGAGATAGCTGCATAAAAAAGACAAAAGAAAAAAGACATCAGTGATCCTCATCATATGAGAACAGGACTGATAGTGATCCTTCGAGGATCCTCTACCCTACCATGAGTGGCCCATTCCTTGGGCAGATCCTTTCCATCCGGGATGGAATCCCTCTTAACAAAGAAAAACCGACGTTTCCAGTTTGTATCATTCTTGGTAACTTTGAAGATAGGGTGATCCTCCCCAGCTTTCCGTTTCAGCAGATACCGATGAGATCCAAACGTAGTAAGATCATAGAGCTCAGCTAGCTCCGCCATCCCCAGATCAATTCCTTCCTGCTCAATGATCCTCTCGAAGGTATAAAGAACCCTCCAGATCATCGGCATAGCTTGGATGTAAGAGATGCCGGTTAAGGAAAAGAAAGACTGGGTAAAGTCTGGAAAAGGATATGAGTAACCTATAGCAAACGGAGTAGCAGGAAAAGCCACCCAGACATCTGAGACAAAGTCGCTCAAAGCAGTAGATCAAAGATTTAAAAACAACATTCGCCGGAAAGCAATGACGAATCTTGTCTACGTGAGCATCACTAAAGCAACACCTCTCCGTAGGAGAATCCTTGATAATCCCCCTGGCTTTTTAAGGGACTATCCTTCTTGGAATCCTTGTGTGGAGAATTCCGGAGCAACATGTTTTGTGACGGAATAGAAACAGAGACGGAGTAGAAAAAACAGAGTAAAGAAAAGGAAGAAGGGAAAGAGAGAAGAAGAGGATACCTTGGACAACCTTCGGTGTAGAATATAAGGAGAGTGTATCTTGAATTTAAACACAAACTGATCCTACCCTATCTCCTATTTATAATGATGATTTGCAGGGATTGTCACATCTGTGACGTAATGATCACAACGGCTAGTCCATGTGTAACGCTAGTTAATCGGAATCGCCCGTTAGAGATAAGATCGAAACAAAATATAACTCGTCTATTTACAATTAACTCCTTATATTTGGGGGCAATTGTTAGGGCTGGATTTTACTATAAGTGATCCTTATACGTGATCCTGACAGTGATCCTTGTTCTTTGGCAGGCAGTGATCCTCAGCCGGACTTCAAGATCAGGATCATGGGACGTTATGGTGATCCTTATACTAACGGTCACCTTCGCTTACTACAATATTGTTTTGCAGGAACATCTAGCAGGATATGCTCTAAAGACCATGATCCAGGGACGCGTCTTCACAAATATGGCAAGAGCTAAATCAGAGATAGACGTTGCAACGAAATATGGAAACTTGGCTTGATCTAAGAGCAGCAATTTAGGCTAGATATCTTTATTTCTAAAGGGGTAATGAGCTGATATTTAGTCATTTTACCTAAAATAGGTCACCCACACATGTATAAGTACCACTCTTCTTCATTCGGAAGAACACACACGACATACGACACATCTCAAACACTTAGACACTCAGTGATCCTTGTACTCAGCTCATTATCATCCAAAGTTGTAATCATATTTTTGTTATATTGAAGTTGGTGATCGGTAGTTGCCATCACCCGAGGTTTTTATGCCGGAGATCATTCATTGATCAAGGGCATTTTCCTCGTATAAATCATTGTGTCTTTGCATCTTAATCACAGAAGTGATCCTTTACTTTCATAGTTAACCAAGCATCATACCCCGTTTTCATAAAGTTTGGTTACATTATCCTTGTGTGATTTTTGACCAAAACAGTGAACGTTATGGAGATCGTGGGGAGAGGGCATGAATGCGGATAGTTAGTTATTTAGATATTTACTAAATTTAAAAGGGGATGGCGAGCTAGATTAGAACACTTGGCTATTTTTGGCTAAAACACACACACTCATACTGCTCTAATCAGTTTACAACACTTTGCTCGGCGATTACACACCATTGTTACACATTTCACTCTAGTGATCCTTGTAACTAGCTCGTTATCATCCGAAGTTGTAACACACATTTTATTTATTTAAGTTGGTGATTGGTAGTTTCCATCACCCGAGGTTTTTTATGCCGGAGATCAACTCTTGATCAAGGGCTTTTTCCTCGTATAAATCTCTGTGTCACTGTTCATTGCATTTCTGAGTGATCCTTAATATTGTTCATTGAATCAAGCATCCACACCTCAACATAAAGATTTGGTTGCATTATTTGCTTGATTTTCGACCAAAACAGTTTGGCGCCCACCGTGGGGCAATTGGTGCTTCATTTTTGAGAAACTTCGTTCATTTCGGTTATTCCGGTTCATCACATTCACCCAGATGGGCTTCTCAAGGAAAAAACCACTTCAAGTGCAATGTCTACGGTCAATTCATCCCAAGGCGTTCCACCTTTGCCTCCACCATCTTCTGGATCCCAGAAGAATGCTGAAAAGAAACCGACTCCTATTTTCTCAAAACCTCCAACTTCTTCTGCATCTTATACTCCTACTACTAGTGACCTTTTTACTTTAATTTTGCAGATGAAGGATCACATACAGCAGCAGGATAAGACTAACAAAAGGATTCCCAGGGAAATTGGGGATATCAAGAAACAGAAGAGGATCGCAGAGGATCATTCCCCATTGATGCCCAGATCTTTGAATTTCGACACTCCGGTCATAACCTCTCAGCATTTTGCAGCTCCAGATGTCCAATACTTGGGTGGAACAAGAGGAATGCACTACGGATCCTCAACAACGTCTCAGGCCTTAGGATCCTATTTTCAACCAGTAGGATCCTTCGTCAGCTCAGGAGGGTAACATGGCGACGCAGCAGGTTCAAGGATCCTCTCAGGTTCAAGGATCCTCTCCAGGTTCGAGGATCCTCTCAGGTTCAAGGATCCTCGCAGGTTCAAGGATCCTCTCAAGTTCAAGGATCCTCTTCAGATTCAAGGATCCTCCTTTCAGCCTCAAGGATCCTCTCAGGTTTTCGGATCCATGGATTATCCTCCAAGACCCCCATTCACAGTGCATCAAGGATCCAATGTTCCCCAGGATCAAGGATCCTTAAGAAGTTTGCAACTTGGAAGTTCTGATGTCCATCAAGGAGACTTCATCCAATGCAAACCATTGCTTCTTCTAGGTCCTTCAATCATACCAGAGCCTCGACAATATGGATTCACATCCGGGATTCCAAGCTTGAATCCACCGGGAGGTAACACTTTCAATAATTCTTATACCACTAACCATGGCCTTATGCAGGATACAGGTATCAATCAAGCTATGGCTAGGGAGTTACAAAAGCTTAAGGATATGATATCCAGTGTTCCAGGGTGGTTAAGCCTATTCCTGAAATTGCAGATGGGAGCCATAAGATATCTCGTTTTGCACCACCTATTTGTGATGCTTGAGATACCCAAAAGGTTCCAGATACCAACCATGAAGTTATATGATGGCTCACAGATCCTGAAGAACACATAGCTCAATACAGAGAAAGGATGGAGATTAACCCCATCCCAGAGAGGTTGAAAGAAGCATGTCTATGCAAGGGTTTTGGATCCACACTCACAGGATCAGCTCTTAAATGGCTGCTAAGTCTTCCCCCTTACTCTATTACTTCATTTGCTAATCTAGTTAACCTGTTTAATAACCAATTTTCTTGTAGTAGAAAGTTTGAACGATTAACTAGTGATTTGTATAGGATAACTCAAGGTCAAAATGAATCACTTAGAGATTATATCACTAAGTTTAGTAAGGAATCCTTAGATATCCCTAACTTGGATATAGCTACGGCTGTAGAAGCCTTTAAAATGGGTTTGCTTAGGGATTCATTATTCTATGATGATCTTGTTATGACCCCATGCAGGAATCTCGATGAAGTAAGAACCAGGGCCCTTAGGTTCATCCGGTTAGAGGATGACAAAAGGATCCAGGAGAGACTAGCAGGATCCTCAAAACAGGAAAAGCAAGGATCCTCTTTCAAGAACAACAAGTTCAAATCCTACAACAAGTCTGATAACCAGAATGTGCATGCAGTGGAACAGGAAGAGGATGATGAGGATTATCCTCCAATCTCTGAATACTGTTTTTCTGTTGATAACAATGAACTGATTCTTGCAATGCAGAACTTAGGTGAGAAAGCTAGGTGGCCAAGAAAAAGTGATAAACCAGCTGCTACGAAAAGACAAATCAAAATGGTGTGCTTATCACGAGGATTTTGGGCATCTCACTGAAAGAGTGTATTGCACTAAGAAAAGAAATTGGTTACTTGTTAAGCAAGGGGCATTTAAAGGAACTTTTGGGACGAAAGAATCAAGAACCCAGGATCCTGAAAGGATCCCAAGAAAAAGCTCCAGCTCCTCCAGCAGATGCACAAGTTATAAACTTCATATCTGGAGGATCAGACATTTGTGGTACTTCCTTTTCAGCAGCCAAAAGACATGCCAAGGAAACCAAGATGGATAATGGAGACAGACCCATTCCGAACATCCAGTGTTACCAAGGATAAAGTCATAACTTTTGATGAGGATGATCGTGTTGACATTCAGGATCCTCATCATGATGGTCTTGTTATTACTCTTTTTATTTCTAACCATTTTGTTCGCAGGATCCTTATAGATGGAGGAAGCTCTGTGAACATCATCCAGCTTGATGTCCTTAAGAAGATGAATATTCCTGAATCCGATATTATACCAAGATCCTCAGTGCTTGTGGGATTCAGTGGGGAGACCAAGAATACTCTGGGGGACATCAAACTCCCAATCTATATCGAAGGATTACATTCTTATCAAAAATTTTGTGTTATAGATTGCTTATCCTGTTGTAATGTTATCCTTGGCAGGCCCTTGGATACATGACATGAAGGCAGTCCCATCCACTTATCATCAATGTGTAAAGCTTCCTAGTCCATGGGGGGTGGTAAAAATTGAGAGCGATCAGCAAGAGGCTAAGAACTGCTACACTTCATCAATGAAACCAGCCTCAAGGCCTAGAGAGCAATAGCAATTAAAGTATCCTCCAAGGGATGTCTTGGAGGCAAGAGAGCAGGATGTGAAAGAAATCCTTATGGATCCTCATGATCCTGAATCCAAGATTTACATAGGATCAGGGATCCTTGGCAAAATAGAAGAGGATTTGGTATCCTTCCTCAAGAGAGAAAATCTACCTTTGCATGGAAACACGAAGATATGACAGGTATATCTAAGGATATAATCACTCATAAACTTGGCATTGACAGGTCATTCAAACCAATCCATCAGAAAGAGGAGGAAGTTTGCACCAGAAAGAAATGCCATTATCCAGGAGGAGGTAGAAAAACTACTCCGAGCAGGTATGATAAGAGAGGTTAAGTATCCAAGATGGTTGGCCAATGTGGTTGTTGTTCAAAAGAAAAATGGAAAGTGGAGGGTATGTGTCGACTTTACTGATTTAAATAAGGCATGTCCCAAGGATCCTTTCCCATTACCCCACATTGACTCCATGGTGGATGCTACCGCGGGTCATGAACTGTTAACTTTTATGGATGCTTCATCTGGATTTCAACAAATTCAAATGGAACCATCTGATCAAGAGGATACAGCCTTTATGACCCCAACTGGTATTTATTGTTATATTGCTATGCCGTTTGGACTAAGAAATGCATGTGCAACTTACCAAAGGCTAGTCAATATGATGTTCAAGGATCAAATTGGACACACTATGGAAGTCTATATAGATGGCATGGTGGTTAAGTCTAAAAAGCTGAGGATCACCTTAAAGACTTGGAGGAAGCATTCAATATCCTTATAAATTTAATATGAAACTAAATCCTTCCAAGTGTCATTTTGGTGTTAAAGCAGGTAAATTCCTAGGCTATATGGTGACTAAGAGGGAACATTGAAGCAAGTCCAGAGCAGATTACGGCTATTGTGAACATTAAATCCACCTGCCAATGCTAAGGATGTGCAAAGACTAACAGCAGGATCGCAACCTTAAACAGGTTCATATCCAAATCCTCAGAAAAGTGCAAGGAATTCTATGACATCCTGAGGAAAACAAGAAATTTGAATGGACTGAGAAGCATGAAAGTGCCCTCAAAGCTCTTAAGGATTACCTATCCTCAGCCCCCGCTTTGATGAAACCAGAAAAAGGGGATATATTATCCTTATACCTAGCAGTATCCTTAAAAGCAGTAAGTGCGGTCCTTGTTAAGGATCACCAAGGTACACAACATCCTATTTATTATGTAAGTAAAAGTTTGCTTGATGCTGAATCCAGGTATTCACATTTAGAAAAACTTATCCTTGCTTTAATTATGGCATCCACTAAATTAAGACATTATTTTGAAACTCATGCCATTATTGTTAAGACTAATTTTCCAATTAAGAATGTTCTCAGGAAACCTGAAATGTCAGGAAGGATGGCTAAGTGGGCAGTGAAGCTCAGTGCTTATGATATAAGATATGAGCCTAGAACAGCCATTAAATCCCAAGCCTTAGCTGACTTTGTGGCAGATTTCAGTAGTGACTTGCAAAGGGAAGCTGAATTAGAAGTCCAACAGCTAGAGGAAACTAAGGATCCTTGGATACTCTACACTGATGGAGCCTCTAATGTCAAAGGAACAGGGCTTGGAATACTACTAAAATCGCCACAGGGGACATAATACCCCACTCTATAGCTTGTGAGTTCCAAACTACTAACAATGAGGCTGAATATGAAGCCTTGATAGCTGGTTTGCAAATTGCCAAGCATATGAGGATCAGGTATCTTGAGGTACATGTAGATTCATTATTAATCACTAATCACTTTAATGGATCCTATGCTGTTAAAGGTGAAAAGCTAATCAAATACTTAGAGATAGTCAAAGAATCGGCACTCTCTTTTGTATCTTTTAGTTTGACATAGGTACCAAGAGAAGAGAATGCAGAAGCTGATGCACTGGCCAATTTAGGATCATCCTTGAAGATCCCAGAGGATATCAAAATCTCTATTATCCATATCCTGAATCCTGCTATTGAGGATCATGTGGCTATGGAGATAGGAGAGGATTCTGCAATCATACCTAGTGATGCTCCGCAATCAGGATCCTGGATCCTCCCAATCATGAGATATATCCAACATGGAGAGATCCCTACAGGAGAAAACCCCAGGGCTTTCAAAATTAAGGTATCTCCAATTTACAATATTGAATAACATGCTATACAAACGATCTCTTGCAGGACCATATCTAAGATGTATTGAGGATCCTGAAATTCAAGAAGTTTAAAGGATCTCCATGAAGGAGATTGTGGAAATCACACTGGGGGCAGGGCATTATTCTCACGGATCCTGAGGACACGGTACTATTGGCCTACTATGAAGAAGGATGCTGTGGATTATGCTAAAAGATGTGACCCTTGTCAAAGACATAGTAATATCCTTCATCAACCAGCTGAACTTTTGCATCGTATATCCTCCTCCGGGCCATTTATGAGATGGGGAATGGATATAGTTGGCAAACTTCCCAAGGCACCTAGTGGTAAAGTATTCATGCTTGCTATGACTGACTACTTCTCAAAGTGGATAGAGGCTGAAGCCTTTGCTCAAGTCAGAGAGAAAGAAGTGATATCCTTTATGAAAAGAAATATTATTACTAGATTTGGTATCCCTTCTGAAATTATATGTGATAATGGATCCCAATTTATTGGGAGTAAAACTACTAACTTTTGTGATAGCTGGGGGATTAAGATGATAACATCAACACCAGTCCACCCACAAGCTAATGGCCAGGCAGAATCATCCAACAAGATCATCAACAACAACTTGAAAAAGAAACTTGGATCCAAGAAAGGAAAATGGGCAGAAGAGCTACCTTATGTATTATGGGCTAACAGGACAACTCCCAAGAATGCTACTGGCCAAACTCCATTCTCTTTGGTATTTGGAGCAGAATCAGTGATCCCTACAGAAATGGTGATTCCTACTGCAAGAACAAGTATCCGTGATCCTGAAGGAAATGCTGAAAACTTAGTTCAAGACCTGGATACTATAGAAGAACTCAGGGATTTGGCAAGGATAAGGATGGCCAGTTATCAACAAAGGATGGCTGGAACTTACAACAAGAATGTCAGGATCAGGAAATTCCAAGTTGGTGATATGGTATTAAGGAAAGCATTTCAGAATACCACCAATCCTGCTGATGGAAAATTGGCACCAAAGTGGGAAGGCCCTTATTTGATTGAAGCTGAAGCAGGAAAGGGGGCATATCGCTTGTTGACAATGGAAGGTGATTTGTTACCAAGAGCTTGGAATGCTGTCCACTTGAAGAAATACTTCATGTAATAAGGATCCATGATCCTTAGCCAATGATGATCCTTAAAGGATCCTTGATCAATGGAGGATCCTCGTTAAGAAAGTTGTAGGCATCCTTGGCAGAGGATAAGTCTCCACAGAAGTATCCAGTTATTTAGGCTTGACGCCCAGTTATTTGGGCTTGACCCCAGTTATTTGGGCCTGACCCCAGTTTCTTTGGGCTAGTCCCCAGTTTTTGGGCCTGTCCCCAGTATCGCCAGTTAGCGCACGATGATCCTGGTACAGTTCATGGCAATGGGACTTGTACTCGCTTTAGGGCCTGATAATTTCATTGTACTGGCTATATCCGGGATCCTACGTATAATAGTAGACGTACCATACATCGATTCTAAGGTTTCTAACGTTTTCACGTTAGCTTAAGGTTTTGGCATTTTCATGTCACTAAGTTTGGATAGTCGCCAGTGAGGGCCACACTCCAGTTTTACACAAGATCTTTGTGCTTGTCCTAGTTATCCTTTGGGCATTGTCCCTAGTTATCCTTTGGGCTTGTTCCCAATATATTGGGCTTGTCCCAGAATTGTTGGGCTTGTCCCCAGTCACTAACTTGTCTTATATGTTGGCTTAGTCCCAAGTTATATTTCTATTTCAGGTTTTTGAAGTTAAACAAGCAGGATCCTTGATCCTTACCTTCCACTAAGGTTTGTCTTTTTGATTATCCTAATCATTATTGTTATGGAGTTAGGATCTACTTGGATCCTCAGGTATGTGTTTTGGTCAAAACTCACACAAGGATAATGCAACCAAACTCTATGTAAACGGGGTATGATGCTTGGTTAGCTATGAAAGTAAAGGATCACTTCTGTGATGAATATGCAAAGACACAACGATTTATACGAGGAAAAAGCCCTTGATCAATGTATGATCTCCGGCATAAAAAACCTCGGGTGATGGCAACTACCGATCACCAACTTCAATATAATAAAAATGTAGTTACAACTTCGGATGATAATGAGCTGAGTACAAGGATTACTGAGTGTCTAAGTGTTGAGAGTTGTGTCGTATGTTGTGTGTGTTCTTCCGAATGAGGAAGATGGGTATTTATACATGTGTAGGTAACTTATTTTAGGTAGATAGACCACTAATCAGCTCATTACCCCTTTAGAAATAAAGATAATCTAGCCTAAATTGCTGCCCTTAGATCAAGCCATGTTTCCATATCCGGCACAACGTTCATCTTCAATTCAGCTCTTGCCATATTTGTAAAAGCGCGTCCCTGGATCATGATATGTAGGGCATATCCTGCTAGATATTCCTGCAAAATAATATTGTAGTAATCGAAAATGACCGTTAGTATAAGGATCACCTCAATGTCCCGTGATCCTGATCCTGAGGTCCGGCTGAGGATCACTGCCTGCCAAAGAAATAAGGATCACTGGTTAGGATCACGTATAAGGATCATTCATAGTAAAAATCCAGCCCTAACAATTGCCCCCAAAATATAAGGAGTTAATTGTAAATAGATGAGTTATATTTTGTTTTGAGCTTATCTCTAACGGACGATTCCGGTTACTAGCCGTTACATATGGACTAGCCGTTGTGATATTTACGTCACTGATGTGACGATCCCTGCAAATCATCATTATAAATAGGAGATAGGGTTAGGATCATTTTGTATTTAAATTCGAAGTATCTCCCTTTATAACCATCGTTGAAGACTCTTGATCAGGTATCATCCTCCTCTTTCTCTTCTTTGCTCTGTTCTTTCTTGCTTTTACTCTGTTTTTTGTCTCGAACATGCTTCTTCGGAATTCACCGCACAAAGGCTCTAAGAAGGATAGTCCCTTGAAAAGCCAGGGGATTATCAAGGATTCTCCTATGGAGAGGTGCTGTTTTACCGATATCCAATAGACAAGATTCGCCATTGTTTCCCAGCGAATGTTGTTTTCAAACCCTTTGATCCTACTGCTCTGAGTGATTTTGTTTCGGACACTTGGGTGGCCTTTCCTGCTACTCCTTTCCTCATCGGGTATTCATATCCTTTTCCGACATTTACCCAATCTTTCTTTTCTCTTACCGGCATCTCATTTATCCAAGCTATGCCGATGATCTGGAGGGTTCTATATACCTTTGAGAGGATCATCGAGCAAGAAGGGATTGATTTGGGGATGTCAGAGTTAGCTGAGCTCTATGATCTCACCACCTTTGGTTCTCACCGGTACTTGTTAAAACGGAAAGCTGGGGAGGATCATCCAATCTTCAAGGTTACCAAGAATGATACCAACTGGAAACGTCGATTTTTCTTTATTAAGAGGGATTCCATCCCCGGATGGAAAGGATCTGCCCAAGGAATGGGCCACTCATGGTAGGGTAAGAGGATCTTGAAGGATCACTATCAGTCTGTCTCTTATGATGAGGATCATGATGTCTTTTCTTTTTGCAGCTATCTCTGTTGCTCACTAAGTTGACCCCTGCTGCGCAAAGAAAGAGTGTTAGCCTTCAGAAGCTTAATCCTGAAGTCAGAAGCTTCCAAATCATTATCCAAGATTCTCAAGAGATATCCTCTGCATCTGCCACAATGTCAAGTAAGTATCTCATAGAAAATAAGTTTTTATGTGAAAGTATTTAATTTAACAAGGAACTTATCTTGTTTTTGAATTGGTGTAGGTGCCGGGAAAGTCTGCCAGGTTCCGTAAGTCTGCCTCCAAGTTTGGGATCAGTGACGCTTGCTAACGTCACTTCCTCAAAGAAGAAAGCTCCCCGCTGGCTAGCCCTTCAGTCTCAGCTCCTAAAGCGTCCATTCGGGCAAAGGAAAAAGAGAAAGCTTCTGATGAACTCCAAGGATTCCCTCTCCTTCGCCAGCATTTCTTGATTACGTGAATGAGGTAAGGATCACTGCCCCTGTAGGTTTATCCGCCTATCATATTTTATGTATCCTGCTTTTCTTGAGGATCACCTGAGTCTGAGCTTGTCTTTATTCTCTTGTTTGCAGAAACTTGCTGAGATCTGAAACTTATCTTGGCAAGTTGAGGACCAGGAGCAAGATTGCTGATCTTTCAACAAATGGGCGTGCTTAGGATCTCAAAATAGGAGATCTTGAGAAGGAGCTTCGGGTCATGAAGGCTGAGGCTGCTCAGAGGTTGATTGATAATGGATAACGAGAAGCAGGAGATCACCCAAGATGCTAAGGTCTCCGCGCAATTGCTATGTATAAGATCCAACTTCAGATGGCCGAGGAAGCTCAGGAATCCTACCTTTTGATAAAGGCTCGTGGGATGTTGAAGGTTGGAAGGCAAGGCTGGCAGACCTGGAGGACGAGGATTGAGGCTGATGGAGATCCCATGCTGCGAAGGTGGTGATGCTGGCAAGGATCAGGGTGAGCCGAGTGGGAGCTGATGGGTGATTGGTGCAGCGAAGGTTTGGAGCTGCAAGATTTGGGCAATGATGGAAACTTCTAAGACATAGCCGGAGCCCAATTTTTTGTTTAGTGTTGTGTGTTTTAAAACAATGATGGTCTGTATTTGGACAATAGTTGTAGGGGTTGAGGATCCTGGATTCCTTTGAACAATAGGTAGGATTTACAAAGGTGGGAGGCGGATTCCTCTGGTTTGGGGGGATGAAGCCTTTGTGATTCCTGCCGCTTTTTATTTCCTGCAAAAATGCTAGAACCGCATAGACAATTGGACAACCCCTTTGCCAACCCATGTGGACGGGGCCCGTTTTGCTGGTAGAAATGTGGAGTTGCAATTTTGACACTTTTTTGAAAGGATTTAATGATCCTTGGTTAATAATATAACTTTAATCTTTCTGGCTTATCTTGTGTTGTTATCCTTCAATAATCCTCTTATTTTCTCAATTGCTCTTGAATTTGGTTGAAAAGTTTGAGCAAATTATGTTTAAGAAATTTAGGATATGATCCTGGATCAAATATCCTATAATCGAAAGTTTCCAAGATAGTTTATTTTGAGGATCATAGGTTCAGTTGTCAAGGTCTAAAGGTTATTCAAATGAATAATGAAATTAAAAGTAGTTAAGGATCATACCTGAGGATCCAAGTTTGGATCCTAACCTTTAATTGGAACAACCGTAGGTAAAACTTTAATGGATAATAAGGATTAAGGATCCTTAATCGTTTAACTTCGAAAACCTGAAAAAATGGAATATAACTTGGGACTAAGCCAATATAAAAGATAAGTTAGTAACTGGGGACAAGCCCAAAGGATAACTGAGAATGATCCTGGAGGATCACTGGGGACAAGCCCAAAGGATAACTGGGGATGATCCCGGAGGATCACTGGGGACAAGCCCAAAGGATAACTGGGGACAAGCCCAAAGGATCGTATGTAAACTGGAGTATGGCCCTTTCTGGCAACTATCCAAAACTTAGTGGACATGAAAATGCAAAACCTTAGCTAACGTGAAAACGTTAGAAACCTTAGGAACGGATGTATGGTACGTCTACCATTATACGTAGGATCCCTAGGTATAGCCAGTACGATGAGGTCGCCAGCCCCGAAAGTGGGTACTGATCCCAAAGACGTGAACTATATCAGATCATCGTGCGCTGCTGGCGGAAACTGGGGATAATCCCAAGGATAAACTGGGTTGACCCAAGGATCTGTGGTGCTTTGAAGATCTTTGACTATTTGCTTGAGATACCTGAACTATCATAACTCAAATGGTTTGTGAGTAGAGGATGAAGGATACATGATCCTTATCCTTAGGTAAAAAGTAAGAAAATGCAATAGTTTTAGGATAAGCATATTACCAGATGTAGGATCACGATATCTCCGGATCCTTCAAGGATACTTCCAATGTAAGGATCACATGCAGGAAGGATCATGTTCACATGAAATATTTCTTTAAGTGAACAGCATTCCAGGCTCTTGGTAACAAGTTTCCTTCCATGGTTAGCAACCTGTATGCCCCTTTCCTGCTTCAGCTTCAATCAAAGTAGGGACCTTCCCATTTTTGGTGCTAGCTTCCCGTCAGCAGGATTGATGGTATTTTGAAATGCTTTCTCAACACCATATCTCCGACTTGGAACTTCCTTATCCTGACATTTTGTTGTAGGCACCAGCCATTCCTTTGTTGGTAGCTTGCCATCCTTATCCTAGCTAGATCCTGTTTCCTCAATAGTATCCAATCCTGAGCTAGGATTGTAGCATTTTCTTCAGGATCACGAGCACTTGTTCTAGCAGTTGGGAATCACCATTCTCTGTTGGGATCACTGCTTCTGCCCCAAATACTAAAGAGAAAGGTGTTTGACCAGTGGCATTTTTGGGAGTTGTCCTATCAGCCCATAGCACATAAGGTAACTCCTCTCCCATTTTCCCTTTCTTGAATCCTAGCTTCTTCTTCAGATTGTTGGATGATGATCTTGTTGGATGATTCTGCTTGACCATTGGCTTGTGGATGAACTGGTGTTGATGTTATCATCTTGATTCCCAACTGTCACAAAAGTTAGTGGTTCTCTTCCAATGAATTGAGAACATTATCACATATATTTCAGAGGGATGCCAAATCTGGTTATAATGTTTCTTTTTATGAAAGGATATGACTTCCTTTTCTCTGACTTGAGCGAAGGCTTCAGCTTCTATCACTGGAAAATTAGTCAGTCATGGCAAGCATAAATACTTTCCACCAGGTGCTTTAGGGAGCTTGCCAACTATATCCATTCCCCATCTCATGAATGGCCAAGAGGATGGTATGGGTGTAGTAATTCAGCTGGGTTGGTGAAGGATAATTGCTATGTCTTTGGCAAGGATCAACATTTCTTAGCATACTCTAGCATCCCTTTTCATGGTTGGCCAGTAGTATCCTGTTCTAGGATCCTTGAGAATAATGCCCTGCCCCCAGTGTGGTTTTCCACAATCTCCTTCGTGGAAGTCTCTCAATACTTCTTCGATTTCAGGATCTTCAATACATCTTAAATATGGTCCTGCAAGGGATCGTTTATATAGCATATTATTTAGATTGTAAATTGAGATACCTTGATCCTGAAAGCTCTAGGATTTTCTCCCATTGGGATCTCTCCGTTTTGCAAGTATTTCATGATTGGTGGATCCATGATCCTGAATAAGATTGAGCTTCTTCACTAGGGATTACTGCAGTATCCTCTTCTATTTCCATGGCTACTTGGTTTTCAATAGCAGGAGCCAGGATATGGATGATAGGGATACTTATATTTTCTGGAATTTTTAAGGATGATCCTAGGTTGGCCAATGCATCAGCTTCCGTGTTATCCTCCCTTGGTACCTGTGTTAAGCTAAAAGAAACAAAAGAGAGTGCCAATTTTTGACTATCTCTAAATATTTGGTTAGTTTTTCACCTTTAACAGCATAGGATCCATTAAAGTGATTGGTGATCAATAATGAATCTACATATACTTCGAGATACTTTACCCCCATATCCTTAGCAATTTGTAAGCCAGCAATTAAGGCTTCATACTCAGCCTCATTGTTAGTTTGCTTGGAACTCACAAGGCTATGGAGTGGGGTATTATGTCCCCCTGTGGCGATTTTAGTAGGATCCCTAGCCCTGTGCCTTTGATATTTGAGGATCCGTCAGTGTGTAGTATCCAAGGATCCTTGGTCTCATCCAGCTGCTGGACCTCCAATTCTGCTTCCTTTTGTAGATCACTACTGAAATCAGCCACAAAGTCAGCTAGTGCTTGAGATTTAATGGCTGTTCTTGGTTCGTATCTTATATCATGGGCACTAAGCTTCACTGCCCACTTAGCCATTCTCCCTGACATATCCGGTTTCCTGAGGACATTCTTAATTGGAAAATTAGTTTTAACAACAATAGTATGGGTTTCAAAATAATGCCTTAACTTAGTGGATGCCATGATTAATGCAAGGATGAGTTTTTCGAGGTGTGAGTACCTGGATTCGGCATCAAGTAGACTTTTACTTACATAGTAGATAGGATATTGTGTACCTTCGTGATCCTTAACAAGGGACAGCACTTACAGCGGTTGAGGATACCGCCAGATATAAGGATAACACATCTCCTTTTTCCGGTTTTGCTAATGCTGGTGCTGAGGACATATACTCTTTTAGGGCTTGTAAAGCATTCTCATGCTTCTCAGTCCATTCGAACTTTCTTATTCTTCCTTAGGATATCGTAGAATTCTTTGCATTTTCTGAGGATTTCGATATGAACCTGTTCAAAGCTGCTATCCTGCCTGTCAGTCTTTGGAACATCCTTGGCATTGGCAGGAGATTTGATATTTATTAATGCTTTGATTTGTTCCGGGCTTGCTTCAATGCCCCTCTGGGTTACCATGTATCCTAAGAACTTTCCTGCCTTAACACCAAAATGGCATTTTGAAGGATTAAGTTCATGTTGTAACTTATCAAGGATATCGAATGCTTCTTCCAAGTCCCTTAGGTGATCCTCAGCTTTCTTTGACTTGACCACCATATCATCTATGTACACCTCCATAGTTTTTCCAATTTGATCTTTGAACATCATATTTACCAGCCTTTGATATGTTGCACCTGCATTTCTTAGTCCAAAAGGCATGGCAATATAACAATATAAACCGGTTGGGGTCATAAAGGCTGTATCCTCTTGGTCAGATGGTTCCATCTGGATTTGTTGGAACCCAGATGATGCATCCATAAAGGTCAACAGTTCATGCCCCGCTGTTGCATCCACCATGGAGTCAATGTGGGGTAATGGGAAAGGATCCTTGGGACATGCCTTATTCAAATCAGTGAAATCGACACATACCCTCCACTTTCCGTTTTTCTTTTGGACAACAACCACATTGGCTAACCATTTTGGATACTTTTACCTCTCTTGATCATACCTGCTCGAAGTAGTCTCTCTACTTCTTCTTGGATAATGGCATTCCTTTCTGGTGCAAACTTCCTCCTTTTTTGATGATTGGCTTGATAGACCTGTCAATGCCAAGTTTGTGAGTAATAATATCCTTAGATATACCTGTCATATCTTCATGTTTCCAAGCAAAGGTGATTTTCTTCTTTTGAGGAAGGATATTCATGTCTTCTTTCATCTTGCCAAGGATCCCTGATCCGATATAGATTTTTGATTCAGGATCACTAGGATCCAAGAGGATTTCATCTACATCTTGTTCCCTTGCCTCCAAGACATTCCTCGGAGGATACTGTAATTGCTATTGCTCCCTTGGCTTCGAGGTTGGCTTCATGGATGAGGTATAGCAATCCTTAGCCTCTTGCTGATCACTGTCGATCTTGATTATCCCCCATGGGCTAGGGAGCTTCACACATTGATGGTTAGGTGATGGAACTGCTTTCATGTCATGTTATCCAAGGCCTGGCAAGGATAACGTTGGCAACAAGATAAACAGTCGAATAACACAAAATTTTTGTAATTATGTAATCCTTCCACGTAGATTGGGAGTTTGATGTCCCCCAGAGTTTTCTTCGTTTCCCCACTGAATCCTACAAGCACGGAGGATCTTGGTGTGATGTCTGATTCTGGGATTCCCATCTTCTTCAGGACATCAAGCTGGAATAATGTTCACTGAGCTCCCTCCGTCAATAAGGATCCTGCGGACAAAATGGTTAGAGATAAAGAGAGTGATCAACTAAACTATCATTGGTGAGGATCCTGAATGTTAATGCGATCATCCTCATCAAAATGTTATCATCTTCCCTTCTGAGACACTTGAGGTTCTAATAGGCCTTTCTCCATTATCCATTTTTGATTCTTTTGCATGTCTTTTGGCCGCTGAAAAGGATGTACCACAAAATGGTCCGATCCTCCGGATATAAAGTTAATTCACTTGTGCGTCTGCCGGAGGTGCTGGAGCCTTTTCAGGGATCCTTTCAGGATCCTGGGTCCTTTGCTTTTTTCTCCCCAATAATTCTTTTAGATGCCCCTTTGCTTAGCAGGTATCCAATTTCTTTCTTAAGGCTATGCAATCTTCAGTCAGATGGCCGAAATCCTCATGGTATGCACACCATTTGGACTTGTCTTTAGTCCCGGATGGTTTATCATTCTTCCTGGGCCACCTAGCCTTTTCACCTAGATTCTGCATTGCAAGGATTAGTTCATGATTATCAACGGAAAAACAATATTCTGAGATTGGAGGATATTCTTCATCATCCTCTCTTGGTCGACAGCATGCACATTCTTGTTCTCGTTTCTATGGTAGGATTTGAACTTGTTGTTTTGAAGGAGGATCCTTGCTTATCTTGTTTTGAGGATCCTACTTGTCTCTCCTGGATCCTCTTGTCATCCTCTAGCCGGATAAACCTGAGTGCTCGAGT